>NW_021633947.1:0-28344 GCF_004799145.2 Neltuma alba
TGTCACCAACGATATTTATTCTGTATTTAACTTCTGTATCTTTGCTCAACGTATTGAAAAAGCTACTCTCATTTAAGCACTACAATACTTGAAACCAGACCCCCCCAAAACTGCAGGTCACACCTTGTTTCCACCATCATTGAAGCAGCTTCAAGCAGAAGTCGTGATTGATGATCAGTGTTATATGCTCTAGCATAGGCAACATTTTCCAATACATCAGCTCCATTTAGTCCAAACCTGCATCAATCAGCATCAATGTGACATCAGTATTGGGTGCATCCCACATGAAGTAGGCATTACGTGTCAAAAAAAATGCTATACCTGTCTGCTATTTGTAAGAGTCGCTGTGGTCTAAATGTACCCTCTGCATCAATGTACATTGCTTTGCCCTCAGCACCTCCTTGATCAAGTGGCAACTGAAATGTCAAGAAAACAAATGATATTTAGGGTAATGCAATGACTGAATTACATTGCTAATTTTCATTTTCTAGTTTGCAACATGATATTTCATTTCCCCCTTGTTTAAGTCAAAATATAAAAACAAAGTATGACGCAATGTCTATATGTGTCCTCCTAAATTATGTTAAGACTACTTATTCACGACGCACTTGCATGACAGCTAATACCAAAATGAAAAAGCACTTACTTGGCAAGTGACACACAGAGTATGACACAACTGAGTCTTCCCTGATCGAAATTCACCATATAGCTCAGTTATAGATCCTGTCTCTATCCCTCCTGGAAGAAACAGCGGCGTAAGGTCATGATCCATTAACAATGAAAAACGTGAATTTATCAACAAACTAGTGAAGCTGATCGAATAAATTCAATTTTTAACATGTCTTACTCCTACCTTCCAGTATCTTGTCTAGCTCTTCTGATCCTGATGTTATTTGAATAATTGCAAGCCTCTGGGAATGAAGTTGGGCAGCACTAGTGAAACCCAACGGCACCAATTTAGAAGCTGTCAACAAAAATGAGAGAACAAACATATAAGGGCCAATATTGGAAGGAGTTATCGAAGGAATCAAATCGGGGATGCATGCCTGCTTCAATGATCTTATCAACTTTAGCGTCACTGATTCCTTTAATCTGCAGAAGGTCCTTTCTAGGAGAGAAAGCCACAGATTCAACCGTACAAAGACCGGCATCTTTAAGTTTCTTGACGTCGGTAGCAGATATGCCCGATGCCTAAGATTACGATTAAAAGGAAAACTGTCAAATCGGAGCGGAACAAATTTGCATCACGAGGATTTTTTTTTTCTTTTTAATAAGGGGAGAACGGCTATTTAACCATGATCAAGGCAACACGGTTATTCCGCAATAGAAGATGGTATGAGAGAAGAAAGCTCATGACAGTAATAGAACAAATCGGACCTTAGAAACCAAAAAAGAAAATTTTTTCGAGAGACCTCATAGAGATGGCAAGACGAACAGAAAAGATAACCAAGAACCCTAATGTTGCTAACAAGAACACCTTATATACCGAAGACTCTCATGTGGGTATTATTATTAGTTGGGAATTGAGGTATCAATTTAGGCAAAAGGCATTCTTGATTCTTAATTTATTTTCTTTTTTTAAAAAAAGAGCTAAGATTCATTACGTTTTGAATATGTCGATCACCTGAAGCTCTTCAACGGATAAAGGGCCATGTTGTAACTCTTCAGCTGCTTCCTCCCGTTGGGCCTCCTTTTGGTGCCTTTGCTGCTCCATTTCTGACCAAGACTCAAACTCTTCCCGAGCTCTTTAGAGAGAGAAGCAAAGAGAAGAGAATGAGACTGAGAGGAAGACGCAGCTCACGAATTGTGCAAAGTGGAAGAAAGACCGAATGCACATCGATGGAGGAAAGAAGAGGGGAAATGCCGTCTTTTCAAAAGCGCACAACCGGCGCCAAAATATTTGGCTTCCAGTTCAAACAAAGCTTACCGAAGAAGCTTTTTTTTTTTTTTTGGAGTGCGTTGGTTGATCAGTTGGGTCCACGATCATTAGCAATAGGGAAGGCCTTACAAGTTACCCACAGCGCCCGCTTATTGAAGAAGATTGAACTTCGTGCAAGGCCGCAAGCGAGCGTTTCATACCCGCTTTAGCCCACACTACAATCTCAGATAAGTTGGCCCAAGCTGGTGCGTTTTATTTTCATATATACTTATTTGGAGGGCGAGGTTTTTCATTATTCAGCTTTCTTTTCTTTTTTTAACCAGAATCAGTTGACAGCTTTGATTGAAAAAAAAAAGAAGAAGAAGAAGAAGAATCAGAAGAATCCTTTTGCAGCTTCACTATGATCCTTTTGACCCTTCCACCGAATAATATGTTTACGAGTGTCCCATTAGAAGAGAACAGGATGAAGGGCTAAAAACAAACCCGAGAGTTGTATGCTGGCACAACTAGTGTAAATTTTGGCGTACGTCACCACGTCCATTTGTCCGCATTATTGGGCCAAGCGAACGACAACCGTTTTAAAAAGAGAAACTATAAAGAAACAAAATTTCGCACTTACAAACTCAATGAAATTGAAGTGCAATGATAACGTTTGTTAATTGGATTCATCTTCAACGAGAGACAGGCGACAACTGATACTTTGGCAGAGATCGTACTCCATGGATCAAACTAATCAACGAGAAACATAAGAACTGTTCGTATTATTGAAGTTACCTTGAATCGTTTTGGTGAACGTAACGCAAAATTTTTCGACTCAACCATCACATGCAGGAACATACTTCAACATAACAATTTGCACATTTATCAAAATGGCGATCGAAACAGCAAATAATGGCTAGTAGTGCCGATGGATGGATTGAGCACGCACGTACATAAGAACCAGACTAGACCCCACCACCGTAGTACAGTGTACTGCACCATCGGTTTATGCTACTCAGTTATACAAACCTCGTTGAACTGGTACGTTGATAGCAGAGATCCAATTACCAGCCAAGAAAGAGTCCACGGTGAAGTTGCTAGCCTCTTCCCTTGTGATCTTCTTGTAGCCGGGCCACTTCACTCTATTATCAGTATTCGAACCTGCTCCAGTATTGTTGTACTCAGCATAGAACAAAGTTTTGAGTGCAAAATCTCCTTCCCATTCCATCCACCCTTCAGGGGCGATGACGTCGTCGATCTCAGATTCCATGACAATGGTTCTCGAGTACTCCTTCCATGGCCGGCCAAGGTAGCTCTTGAACTTGTCTTTCACGGAGGCAAGTGAATCGTCGGCCTTGATCTGGCAGCTTTGCAAAACAATGGCAGTGGTTTCTCGTGGGTCCATTCTGCCTTGAGCTGTCACTATGTTTTGCTGGTTGTCTAAGGGTTTCCTTATGTTCATTATGCAGTTTTGGAAGATGGCGGCTGCATCGCCGAAGATGAAGTCCACGGTGCCGGAGATCACACAGCTCCGGTAGAATTGCCTGTGGGCTAGGGCGTAGAGGGTGTCTTGGTACCCTTCGAAACGACAGTTCACAAATACCGCACGATCTCCTTGCACTCTTGCTGCTACGGCCTGGTGCTTCTCTGGACCTGCTGTATTTCTGAATCCCATTGCTTTTCCTAAAAATCCATCTGCTTCTACCGCTGCAGTATCATCACCAAATGCAAATTTAGCCTATATACATTAACCGATGTAATGGATTGCAATACCTATTTCCCAGCAACTAAGTATAAAATCATGAGGTTCTGAGATACAAGGTTTTCGAAATCTTACCAAATGATGCAGTTTGGAAGGTCCTTACTCCATCTACGAAGTTCTTGTTGCCGGTGATAATGCTTTTTTGCGATCCATCACCGTAAAGGGTTAGGTTTACCATTCGCCCTTCTATCAGTACAGTCTCATCATATGTTCCTGCTTTAACATAAACCACATACCTACATTTTCGCAGTGCAAATAAGAAGCCTTACGTGAGCAACCAATAACCATAGCACAAATTGTGCAGTAAATTTCCAGCAGATTGCGTTCTCTCTCTCACACACTCTCATGGATTCAATATATGTATGTATAGTTCAATATAGTTAACGCGGATTCATTCATTAGCATGACGAAGCTATAAGTGCATGCATGTGTGTGTATATATATATATACCGTCCATCGTATTTTTGTGGTATAGCTTTTAGAGCTTCAGAGATGGTTTTGAAGTCTCCACTGCCATCGCTGGCCACGGTGACGTTAGGTGTAGGTTTATCATCTGCTGCCTTCAACATCCTTCGATCTTCATCGTTCATCCACTCTGGAAGACCTTTATGATCATCGGACGACAACAAGTGACGGCTAGCACCTTCCTTTAGTGCCGAAGAAACCACGGAGCCTAACTGCGATAGAATGGCAAGAGTATTGCTAACATACTCCGTTGAATCCTGAAATGCACTCTGCATTTCTGTCTTCAGTTTCCCTTCAAAAAACCCATCGAGGCAGGCTCCCTGGAACGAGATAACCGCACTTAGCCAACTGTTCAAATCCGAAGAGGAGGACGTCAGCTTGTTCACGTCAACTGATCCAACATGTGAAGATGAATTCGCTAGATCGTCTTTCGCGCGATCCAAAAGTTTCTTGCAATCCTCGTAAGCCCCTTTCTCTTTGTCGGTTTGAAAGTTGAGGTCTTTGGTTTTATTTATGGCCTTATTGACCTCGTCCTGAGCGACACTAATGGCAAGCTTAAGGACGTCTTTTGGTTGTGCTAGTTTCGGATCCTTTTTAACTTCCTTGGTGAGACTTGTCTCACATTTGTCCTGATAGTCGGTGGAACTGCAAATGGCCTTCACGAGTTTCTCTGCCACAGAAATCTCGCCGGAGCTACTGTGTGAACTCGTTGGGGAAGAAGATGATGGGGATTTCTTGTTATGGTCATTGACTTCGCTCTCTTCTTCAGTGTTATTGCTGACGATTACGAAAGCGGCTGCTCCTATAAGACCAATGACGACGATGGTGCAAACTGCGCCTATGGCGATTCTGCGCTTGAGCTTCTGTTTCCTGTCATTTTTTCTTTTCTCGGTGATGAGATCGAAGTCTTGAAACGCCATGGTATGGAAACTAAAATAATAAAAGAGGAAGAGGAAGAAGAAGAGAGGAGGAGGAAGAAAAAGAAAAAGAAAAAAGAAAAAAAGAGAACGATCTATCTAAGGCAGAGAAGAGTCTCTCTGCCTTAGGAAGAAGCCAGGCACAGGGTGGGAAAAGAGAGGGCGGGGAAAGGTAAGAGAGGTGGCGTTTAATTTTAGTAACGTTAATTAATTCCTTTCCCTCTTCGTTCTTGGTGTTTGATCCTTTGGAATTTTAACGTTGGTAGTTTGTTGGTGGGAGATTAAGGTGGTCCGGACGAGAGGCATTTGAGGCATTTCTATTTGTGGTACTACGTGAGTTAAGGTCTTCCAACAATGTTCGAGTTTCTCGCTAAGTTCTCTTCTCTGCCTCTTCTCTTCCTAATCGATCAAACCAACTTTGAAATCCTTTTCGTCCCTTTTTCTTAGGACTGGGAGTACCAGAAAATAGAAAGAAGCATGCAAGTTAACCCCCAACGTTGCGTACGTTTCTCCTTAAAATGATCCATCAGCAAGGACCTTCTTTCTCTTAATTACATTCCTATGCCCAGTCGTCGTTAGGCAAATGTGTTTCGGCTATCAACCAATTATCTTTCTTAGATCTGTGTTTGAAACAGGACTATTTGTTTCGTTCATTATTGTACTATGTGGACAAACATTATCTAAGTATATGTGTGGGAAAATTAGAGAGAAAGAACTGGATGGAGAAAATTATAAAAACTGTAATTATTTAAAATCATCATATCATAAATCACGCCACATGAATGTTCATGGATCTGGCTCAGCTTTCCCTATAAATATGTACCAAATTTCTCGCTCTGGATTGTTCGAAGATCCATTCTCATGACATATAACGTCAGTATAACGTGACATAAGTTTATTCTTGCCTTTTGTATTTAAATATATATAAATATAAATATACAAAATGTATGAGGTATATAGATGAGTCATTTCAAATAGACAGTCATATATAAATATATATATATGTAAAGAGGTGCATGCACTGCATAAAAGATGCTAATTAATTGCTGCACTGCTCAAATTATATTATCAATATCGTGCTAATTATATTATATCGTTATTATATCTGGAATGTGTTAGAGTCGTCTCTTGAATTTAATTTAATTTGAACAAGTTAAAAACAAAGGACAATTTTTTGTATACTTGGTCATCCATGTGAATTGTGAATGTGGCCATGTTTCAAACTAATTAATTAAAGGAATTTTAATCTTGCAATGTTCCTATAAATTATCAAATTTTCCTCTTTTATTCTGCAATATATAGTGCCACTCAAAAGCAGCCTCTCCAGGCCACGACGAGAACATTAATATATCACCAAATTACCAGCCAATCTAACTGGTATATAGGGTCAAATCCCAGCATCATAAGGGACCGAAGTTGACTGAAGCCAAGCGTCACCCATAATGAACTGAGAAACCGTAAAGTTATAAGCCTCCTCATAGCCCATCACATGGTACCCAACCCAATTCACCCTGCCACCCGTACCCGAACCCGGCCCATAATTATTATACTCTCCATAGTACAGAGTCTCCAAATCATCGCCATCGGCATCAGACCAGTCCGTCCACCCCTCTGGGTCCACGAAATCATCGATATAAGACTCAAGGTACACTGTCCGAGAATAAGGCCTCCACGGGCGTCCGAGGTAGCTCTTGGAGCTGCTAGAGTTAGTATAGAGGTCTTCGGTGGCAATGACGGAGCAATTCTGGATTGAGATTCCGGTGTCCTCGTCCGGTGAGTCTCGTGATTGAGCTGTGATGACGGTGAACTGGTGAGGCATTGGCTTTCTCGAAACGATGTCGCAGGCTTGGAAAACGACGGCGGCGTTTCCGAAGATGAAGTCTATGGTGCCGTAGATGTCGCATTCTCGGTAGAACTGTCGGAAGGAATGGACGTAGAGGGTGTCTTGGTAGCCATAAACGGCGCATCTGTACAGCGTGGTTAAGTCTGCGTTTACTCTTAACGCTACTGCCTGGTGCTTCTCCGGCCCTGCGCTATTTTCTATCGCTATGTCTCGTGCCAGAAAGCCATCACCGGACACAGCTGAAGACAAAATGATCTCACTTGTTTAGATAATTCAAAATATGCCCATCTTAAGTACTCCTCCGGTCCTAATTATAAGACCCAATTGACTTATTTGAGGAGATTAAGGAAGTAAGTTAAGTTGGTTATTTATAATAAATAAGTGTTGTCATTCCTAAAATATCCTTGCTAATTAAGTATATTAGCTAAAACTATAATTATTAGAAGGATTATCTTGGAAAAAAATGCATAAATATAAGAGACAAAATGAATTGGGTCTTATAATTAGGATCAAATAAAAAGTCAAATTGGGTCTTATAATAAGGACCGGAGGAGTATATGACATGAAATTAAGAAAACTAGCACTGTTGTGTTGATGAATCGGCTCTCACTTGTTTAACGTTGGTATGCCTTTCATTGATTAGGATTTGAGCTCAGATACTAAAAGCAAAATCCCCTGATAGGTATTAGGCTTTAAGAATAATTAATGCCATCTCTGTACGATAGTGGCAGTTTATCAAACGAGTATCGTGATGCCTCCTAGCGTTCTGCAAGAAAAGTCTGGGTTTTCATGGTGTCGTCACTGTTCATGAGAATGATGGGGTCGCAAAGTACCCTTAAATGTCATCTTCTTTCTCTTTCTCTGTTTTATGAAAACTTGCAAGGCTCCAACTAATAAAATAAAGACGAACAATCTAATATACTTAATGGATAATCAGATAGATAATGACCCCCGTGATTCTTCTGAAAAAGGGTCGGCTCAGAAACTAAGGACAGAGTTGGAGAAAAAAATGAAAAAAGAAAAGAAAGTACGGGGCGAAATTAATAAGGAATCTAAATTGTAAACTCTGAAGTGTTTACCTAAAGTTGCAGATCTGAAGGTGGTCCACCCATCGCCCACGCTTCTGTAACCAGTAACGAGGGTGACATCGCTTCCATCTCCAAGCAGAACAATGTTGGTCTTGTCACTTGGGATCTCCACATTTTCCTCGTAAACCCCTGCCTTCACATATATCACTGTCCTGTACAAGCTATTACTGGGAGCATAGTTCACAGCTTCAGTAATGGTGGTGAAGTTCGCAGTTCCATCCGCCGCCACCACAAGCATCTCATTTGGATTGTTTTCTTCCCCATCCAAGATCCGACGGTCTCGCCTCTTCAGCCACGCCGGAGCTCCCAGCAAACGACGCCTATTCTTATGGCCTCTGGAACCTCTAAAAGCTGGTGGTGAACAGTGACAATGATACAGAATAAGATTATCGGACTTAGACAATCATACTCACTGTGTGAGATTGTGGATCACCTGGCTTAGGGAGCATGGACAGAGAGTTGCTGACATGTTTGTAAGTTTTAATGGTAGAGTCCACGAGAACAGGCTTGAGAGAGCCGGAAGCAGAGTCGAGACCTTCCAAGCAAGTGTTCTTGTTGGTCATGGCGGCGCTGAGGTAGGCCCTAGCATCGGCGAGCTTCCGGGAAGAAGTTGGCGAATTACGAACTCCAGAGAGTGATCTTTTGAGGGAAGTCAATGTTGAAAGATGAAGCTCCCTACAGTCTTGAATTGACCCTTTCTGCTTCTCCACGAGGTTCAAACCAGAACCGCCTCCTGCATTGTGGAATAGATCCGAGAGCTGGGTGGCTTCGGAGATGGCAACTTGCAGAGACTGAAGCAGATAGTTGAGGATGTTTGGGCTAATGCTGATTGAAATGCCGAGCTTCAAAGAATCGAAGCAAGCTTCTGGGTATGGAGTGGTTCTGCAGAAAGATCTAATGGAAGTGAGATTTGGGTGAAGTGTTGTTGTAGGAGAGGCCCAGGTCTGTGTGAGGAAGATTGGGAAGAGAAGGAGGAAGAGTTTGAGAGTCGAGGAAGCCATGGGAGTGAACTCGAGAAATCAAGAAATTTTGGTATTTGAAGCAGTGAAGCAAGTTGGTACTTGACTTGTTGGAGGTTAATTAACTATGAATTAATGATGTACTACTAGAGGAATAAAAGAAGGGGAGGAATAGGACAAAGCAGCTCTTTAATGGGAGGCCGACCACGACGAGACACTGCAGCGTGAGCCATTGCCCTCTCTGATTAACCTTGGAACCGTCGAAGTTGTCTCGGCTAGTAGGGCACATTGATAGTGAGTTTTTAGATATTGGCATATTGCATTACTTAATTAAAAATATATATAAACTTCTTATTATTATTACTATGAACATATTATATGGTAGCATATGGGAATGTGTAATACCTATACTTTTTATTTAATTCTTATAATTAAAGAGATAAACATTAAGTGGTTTAAAATTACAAGTAGAGTTAAACCGTCAAGAATCTCTTAATTTGATAACACCCCACACCTCCTCTCACATAAAGGGCCTGTTTGGGTATCCCAAAACCGTGGTTTCAGAAGCACTTTTCCGCAAAACGAGATAATCCCCTCCACATATTTACTTCGTAATCCGTAAAAATACTTCTGAAACCATGGTTTGGTTTCTATCCAAACACACCCAAAATTGTGGATTCTACGCCCTCAAAGTGGCCAAAATGGGATGCGTGAGTGGTCCCCATATGGGGGGACGGGTTTAAATTCGCGGGAAAAAAAAAAAGGGAGAATTAGAATAAAAGACCTATAGAATAAAATGTTTATTAAAAAAGACCATAAAAATTAGAATTACTTGAAAGGACCAAAATTAAAAATATTGATTCTAAAATAACGAATTATCTCTGTCCCTCCTCCATCTCTCTCCGTGATTTTTTCACCATTAATGTAGTAGTAGTTGTTCCATTCCTTCCCTACTATTTTATATTGTTAGGTATTTATTTCAAAATAATGTAATTACATTTTCCCACAAGTTTTTCAAAAAGTTGGAACTTCCCTAAGCTCTATATACACAATTTTTTTTGTTATTCATACTCAGAATTTGCAATCATTAATAACATTATTATTACAAGATCTTCAAGTTTTCTTGTCGCAAATGATAACATTTAAAACTATTTGTTACTCACAGTCCGAAATTCAACATTTGATGGTTTTTCAATTTGGTATAGAGTGAGATGCAACAGTTGATGGAAAAGAAAAATAATTAAAATTTCACCCAAAAAACCTGAAATGTAGTAAGAGAGAAAATATAAGAGGTCTAGTTATTATGGATGATTTAGTATTTTTAAAACTGTATTTTAATTTTTAGTCTTTTAAAATAATTACGATTTTTAAGATCCTCTAAAGTAAATATTGTCTTTTCTTGATCCTTGGCTCTAATTCTCCAAAAAAAAAAAAGGATGAAACTCATAGCTTTCCGCTAATGAGGAAGTTTTTATGCTATTAACTTGCAAGATCATTCATTTATTTTGTGAGTATTTTAGTAATTAATTTTAGCCATGGCTCCGCATATGATATCTTAATAATGTTATTAATATATAATTTATGGCAATAAAAGTAATACGAATATAAATTATCAAGTAAGATTTATCCAATACACAAGCTAAAGTGTTGATAAAATATACTACTCTTCTCATCCTTAATATAAGACTTATTTAACTAATTTGATTAGATTAAGAAAGTTAGGTAAGTTAGTTAATTATAAGAAATATGACATGTTTTTCCTAAAACACCATAATCATCTTTCTTAATATCTTCTTTTCCTCAATTATGGTTAACGGAATATTCATAAGGATAATTTAGGAAAAATTGATAAATATAAGAAATGGGTCTTATATTTAGAACTAAAATCAACTCAATAATTAGATCTTATATTAAAGATCGGAAGAGTACTATAACAATAATTTTTATCTGGATATTTTTTTCCGAAAAAAGAAAGATGTACCTGATAAATTGTTATTAAGGAGGTACCTAGAAGGCGCCGTAAATACCAACAATGAATAGGCGTGGCGGATGATAACGCAAGGCAAAGGAGTCTTTTTTTTTTTTTTGGAAGGTATAGCCCCTAACAGTGAAAATGAGACAGGAGGCTTCGGTGACCTACAGCTGCTATAGTAATAATAACAACAATTTCTAAAGATATCCACTATATTCATTCGATATAGGCTGACTTGGACTCATAGAGGTTAAGTAGCAACTTGTGTTTGTAAGCTGAAACGGCACTATCCGGTTACCCCTCCGTGTCCTCCTCGGTTTCAGAAGCATTCCCTTGTTTGGTAACTACCCAATTTCTGTCACTGCCAGTGGGTAATGTGTCAACCTCCGCCCCAAACATCCCTCCGCCTTACTTGCATCCGCCCTTACTAACTTATCCAAGATAATTTTTTATCCTAAATATAAGATCATGATTCATTTTATCTCTTATATTTATGTATTTTTTCAAGGTAATCCTTTTAGTAATAGTAATTCTAGACAATATACTTGATTAATAAGGATATTTTAGAAAAGACAACATCTATTTATTACAAATAACTAACTTAACTTATTTTCATAATCTTCTTAAATTAGTCAACTAGCTCTTATATCTAGGACATAAAGTAGTACTCCTCCAGTCCTTAATATAGGACCCAATTATTGAGTTGGTTTTGGTCCTAAATATAAGACCCATTTATCATATTTATCAATTTTCTCTAAATTACCCCTATAGAGACTCTCTCAACCATAATCAAGTAGTAGAAGAAAAGGAGGTATTAAGAAAGATGATTATGGTATTTTAGGAAAAACATGTGACATTTCTTATAATTAACTAACTTACCTAAAATCATTAATTTAATCAAATTAGTTAAATGAGTCTTATATTAAGGATCGAAAGAGTATTAATTTAACTAGCATCTTCAGTCTACTTAAATTAATCAAATTGGCAATGTAACATAAAAAGACTGCATAAACAGGATACACACATGACAATAACATGAAAAGAATTGATGTACAGTAAGGGTATGTTTGGCTCAATGAGAGGAAGGGGAGGGGAGGGGAGGGGAGTAGAAGGGTTTTAATATTATCTTGTTTGGATTTATAAAAAAAAAAAAAGGAGAGGGGAGGGAAAAATATTTTAATATGGACAATTTTGCTCTTATTTTATTTAAGGCATGGGCATAATGGTCACAACATGACAAAATGGGCATAATGGTCATAATATGACAAAATATTACCCTTTCCCTCTAAATCCTCCCAATTTTGAAGGGGAGGGGAGGGGAAATTTTAAAAAATTTTCCATCCCCTCCTAAAATTTGTGTGTTGCCAAACAAGGAGAAATCATTAAAATCCCTCCCTTTCCCTCCCTTCCCTCCCAAATCCCTCATACCAAACACACCCTAAAAGAAGTATAATGGAAAAGAGAAGTGAGGAGCTAAATTAAAAGCGAGCACATCCTGGAGAGAGATCGAACGCCTAGCCGAATCAGAATGACTCAATTGAGTTTTCAGTGAAGGACGGTATAATTTAAAAAACTAAGACAAAAAACAACAAATATACGTATGCGAGAGAATTATTTACTTCTCTCTCTAATAGTGTTTATACTTCATTTGATAGCGACGATTTTATACTGTGCATTTAGAAAACTCTAAGATGTTATTATGGCATTCCGTAACCTTCACGTCATGAGCTTAAGCTTTTAATTACAAATAAAGGACACCATTGCTGACTGATTAAAGGTTAATTTTTGGCCAAACATATAGAGTCGGTGGCTTTGGGCATTGAGCTTGAGCATAAACAGACTAAATTCTTTTATTCAAAAAGAAAGAGAGACTAAATTCCTACTAATTAATTATTACTGGTTATAAACTTCATGACAATGAGCATTGGATCATGAAAATAATTTTCCAATATTAATGCTTGAGAATGTGTGTGTATCAAATAGAAGAGAAAAACAATGACGTAATTTTCTTATATTCAACCTTTATTTTCCCCTCTTTTATAACAAAATTTTGGAAGATATCTATAAATGCAAAAAAAAATCTCGTAATATTTTCGAAACAAAAAATAGCATATTTACGCGTCCACCAGGCATATCCCATTTGTGTATTGAATCTACACACACACACACATTTGAACAAGCTAAGCCAAAGTGCAGCCCGTGAATTGGCATCTATATAGAATCCATAGATACAAAGAATATAAACCTTTTCCTGTTATATCTGTGACTGTGGCCCCACACCTCTACACAGATGGCTAATCATTCTAAGTTTATATAAGTGGATTTGCTAATTATATTAATTGACGATTAAGGTTAGTCCCTTTCACATTTTTATAATATGGCGTGTTTGCAAGCGTAATCTTTCTCCCTCGAAAGCATGTTTTATCAATATAGAACGTCTGCAAGTTGACCCCTTGACATATAATACTACCTCCGGTCTTTAATATAAAAGCTAATTAATTAATTTGAGTAGATTAAGAAAGTCTGTTGAATTAGTTATTTATAGTAATTATGTGTTGTCTTTTCTAAAATACTCTTGCTAATAATGTATTAGCTAACACTACCATTAGATTGAATGACCGCTATATGGACTACTTTAAAAAAAAAAAAAGATAAATATGATAGGTAAAATAGATTGGGGTCTTATATTTAAGACAAAATAAAAAGTTAAATTAGTTCTTATATTAAAAACCGGAGGTAGTATTACGAGGCAAAGTCAGAATTAATGTGCATATTGCCACCTCTTTGTCCTGAAGTTCACCAAGATCTCACATGTTCAGATTCTTTTTCCAAAAATATTTTATAATTTTTATAACAAGAAATATTTATTTATTTTTTAAAATGTTCATGCATGTACTTGAACAGGCTCTCTCTTATCCGTTCACACGAATAAGGAAAAAACTGAACAGAAAGAAACGAGTCCCATATATGAACAGATAGCTGATAATAGTGTTTCAGCTAACTGATCATTTTGTCTCTTTCTCTTTAAATATGTTTCATTATTGATGGGATTTTATCAACTCAGCAAAATTTTTCAGAGATATACTATTAAACAACAAAAGCTGCGTTATTGTTGCCCTAATTAGAGCTGTGATTTCTTTGTCCTCTTTCTTGCAATGACAAAGAGCAGGTTCAACTAACAAACTTAGCAAGATCGATTAAGTTAATCTTCTTGCGAAAGAATGTTGACGTATTATTAACAATTTAATATATAATCTAATAAAATACTTAGAAAATACTTTCCTGAGCTCCATCACTTATATACTGCTGGTAGTATTAGATTTCAAGCCCGCACAGTCTGTTTGGTTTAAATTTAAAAGTACTTTTCACTTAAGGCAAAGTATTAACCCTTGGGCATCGAGATTTAAGCCCCGTTTGGGTGACACCCCAAACCATGGTTTGGAGACCCAAACCATGGTTTGGGTGATAAGTCACCCAAACACCCACTGGTTTTGGGCAAACCGTGATTTTAGGTCAAAACCATGGTTTTGACTCCAAAACCATAGTTTTGAAAAAAGCAGAAATTTTTTGCTTTTGGAGAAAAAAAGGAGAGTGTGAGAGCCTATATGATATGTATCTTGTTATTTTTTTATAAACATATTTTTTATAAACATATTTAATCTTATATTTTATAAATATATATACATATTAATTATTTATTAATTATATTATCTTATGTATTATTAATTATGTTGGTAAAAAATATATTATTAACAATTTTATTCCTTCAAATTAAAATATATCATAAAATCTATTTTTTCTGTAATTATCATATTAACTTATGTCTTTTTTTTAGTAATTTGTATATATAAAAAGTGCTTCTGATAACAACTATCTAAACACTCTCACTTCTCAGAATCACTTTTTTACAAAATCTATTCTTCTCAGAATCTATTCTCCAGAATTACTTTTTTAAACCACGGTTTGGTTTCATCCAAACACAGCCAGCCCAAACCCTTCTCTGGATTTCATAGTTTCTTCTTTTGACCAGATCATAGTTTCAAACTTGGGACTTGGGTGAGAAATATTATGAGGCCCACTATAATCAATTTGGATTAATATATAATTTAATTGCATATGCTATTAACTATATTCATTGATTATTGAATTCGGGGTTTCGATTTGCAGAGGTAAGCTTCTCAAAATTCAACTCTGCACTCCAACCTAGTCCGATTATTTGGATCACGCCTCAATATTCTGATTACATAATTAATGCCAAGTCACTAGTGCTAGCTGGCCAGTTCCTTAAATGATACAATTTCTATAACTATGATATATACAGTACCTTTTAATAATTATACGTGAAAACTTTTTTTGTAAGGACCTACATTTCTTTTGAAATAAAAACACATAAGTATCGAATTAAAAGTTTAAAAAAAGTATATGGAAAATGATTTTCCCATTTATAAATAACTACCAATTGCTAGTGCTTGAAGGGCTGGAGTTTATTAAGTTGATCCAAACAGAAAGCAATGCTAGCATATGGTAAGATTGATTTAACCAACCATGATTATCTCCAAAAACAGAAACTTTTTGAACAATCAAAATAACACCCGCCAGACTCATCATCAATACTTCTGCATGTATTCTTAAATCTCCTTTGTTTCTTACCCTCCTTTTTTTCTATATATAGCCATTTAAACATAAGCAAGTACAATATAACAATTAGAAACAAGATATCACCAGAAAGTCTGTTTCTTTCTTCAACCATTTAAACCAGCTGTGAAAATTACACCTGTGTGAGGCAGCCATAAACCGCCTTGAATGAAATTGGCCACTGTGAAGGGATAAGCCTGCTTCGCGTCCCTCAACACATGAAAACCTGGCCATTTGACTCGGTTCTCCAGAGCAGCCCCTGGACCACCGTTCATGTACTCCGCATAGTACAGTGTGTCCAAAGAAGAATCATCGCCGTTCCACTCGAGCCACCCTCGGGGGTCCACCAAGTCGTTTATGTAGGTTTGCATGTAAATTGTTCGAGAATATGCCTTCCAAGGCCTCCCCAGGTATGTTTCGGTGGATCCAACGAAAGGAAGAAGGTCGGAATCTGCAGAGATTTCGCAGAATTGGAAGGAGAATCCTGTTGGTTCATGCTGGTCTTTTCTTCCCTGAGCTGTGATTGCGTTTTTCTGTCCTGGAAGCCCTTTTTTGGCTAGAATCTCGCACTTTTGGAACACTACTGTGGCATCTCCGAAGATGAAATCCACTGTGCCTTTTATTCGACATTCTCTGTAGAATTGACGCATTGTGTGTGTGAAGAGGCTGTCTTGGTACCCATAGATGCCACAGCGGTAGAAAACTGATAGGTCAGAACCTGATCTCAGGGCCACCGCTTGGTGCTTCTGTGGACCTGCCGTGTTCCGGAAGGTAATGTCTCGTGCTATGAATCCTCTCCCGTTAACGGCTACATATAATGTGCTCATTAGGGAAAAAATGAGAAAGGATCAAACTGATAAGCTGCAGAGTTCTTATTCTTAATAATCTTTAATTATATTTAATAATACTATGTGATATCAAGGTTATGTAATAGTCTAATAGGACAAAGAAGGGGTTTCTTTCGAGTGTTATAATTGCAGTACGTACTCCGTTTTGAAGCTTTATTATAATCAGTTGGTTGGAGACTTGGATTATGTTAGTTAAGCAAGGCCCTACTTACCGTTGGATAAGGCCTTCTTCACTTATCAGTTAATGAAGACCCCAACAGGGTTGCTCTAATAACCCAACTTCTTTTTTTCTTTTTTCTTTTTTTTTTTTTTGCCAACCTAATAACCTAACCTCATGGTCAAAGGCATCAAGATTTTTTTGTCTTGTATAGAAGAAGATTCTATAAAATCTAGTCTTTATGCTTTTCATGCCAAGTTAGAGAGATCTGGAGGGAAAACAATAGGGAAAGGACAGAGCTTTAATTTGACGACTGGAAATATGAAAGTTCTTACCGAAAGTAGCCGATCGGTATGTGGTCCAACCGTCGATGAAATTCCGATTACCGGTGATAAGAGTGGCATCCATGCCTTCACCGATCATCATGATGTTCCATTTCTTCTTCTTGATCTCCACATTTTCTTTGTACACGCCCCTCTTCACGTATATCACAAAACGTTTCATGCTATAATCAGGGGCTGCTTCTACTGCATCTGCAACTCTAGTGAAAGTCCCAGTTCCATCTGCTGCTACTACAACATCCGCATTAATCTTACTTGACTGTAGGATCTTCTGATCCCTTGGTTTGATCCATGAAGGGAACTGTACATTGCTCGTAGGGAAGTCGTCCGGACCATGATGAACCTGGGTTAAGAGTTGCTGGATCGATGAGATCATTTGGCTTAGAAGAGATGATACTAGATTATCTACAATGCTATTGATTCCTTCGAACCCTTCCATGCATGTCTGTGGGTTTGCAAGTGCAGCACTCAGCCATGTTCTCAGATCAGAGCCCAAGTTCCCCGTGCCGTTTTTCTGGCCTGAAACAATAGTGCGTGTGTGTGTGTGTGTGTATTCTCTTCATATTAGTTTCCTTAAAATGGGAATCTTTACGTGACTTTTTAGTTAAAACAAATTAAGAGGGGATCCCCTGTTTTCAAATAACATAGAACAGATGAACAGAACAGAGATATTGATAAAACTTGGATTTGGAAGGTATATAATGTGCGTTTAAGGAATTGTGTACAATCTGATTCAACCACCAAGATATTCGTCTGGTAGAGTTTCAGAATAGACTGAGAAGAAAGTGAAGAAGAAGAAACCCAGATTGAATAGAACTCCCCATACTGCTTTCCACAGACAGATAATAATTCTCTATAGATAGGGAAAAAAAGCTGCATGTCTATTGTCTATAGTATTTTGGCTGACAAGAGAAAGAAAATGGTACCCGCCGGAGTATCAGTAGCAGAGGCAGACAACTGGAGATCATCAAAAGACAAGTCCAGCAAGTCGATGCAGTCATTAATGGCATTGGAGAGACGGAAATCTCGTCCATTGGGAAATCTAGAAAAGATGGAGACAACACGCTGCAAAAGACCAATGATTCCTTGAACAGAGTTTCTGAAATCCGAAGAGGAAACCTTCAAGCACTCTAAACCCTTAAGATCACTGCTATGAGCATCACTAATAGGGGCCAACACACCCAGAAGCAGCATCACCAAGAAACTAAACGAAATGGTGGGTGTTCCAGACGCCATTTTGGTTGAAGGAGAAAGGGCCATAAGCGTCTCAGGCTCTTGCTACTGCAACAGTGATTTGTGTTTGTGACTTGGAAAATGCGAATAAATAACACAGTGATGAGGCCTATGTAAGATGGGAGAGAAGGGGAGAGAAATCGGAATATGTTGGTTAGAATGGCAGGTAAGGGAATTAAAGAAGGTTGGAGCTGGAGGTGAAGTTTCATGGGAGAGTCATCGTCTAAAAATAGGTCGGAGTTACAGAACACTAGGATCTGAGGTTTGTGTCTGATTTGCTAGTGTCGACGGTGACCATGCATGTCCCGCTTCAAAGAGGAGAGAAACAAACAATACCAACTAAGACCAATACCTCCTTCTTCTACCAAGCCAAATTCACTGTGAAAACACTGATACGAGTACTTTATATCGGACTCATGTGTGTTTGCGTTTGTAGGAATGATGTAAATGCTATTTCTCTGCTACATGAAATGGTCTACATTCAACTGTCAACTATTCTACAAGTCTTAACTAACATGCGACTTTTTTTTCTTTTTTTTTGTTTCTATCTCAGCTAGAGACAGTTAAGTGGATAGATAAATTGGGCCCTCTTCTTTTAATCCTAGTGTTATCCAAGAGCCATAGTTTATTTCTTCAGTTTAAAAAATTTTGCCACAAGAGTACTAAACAAGTTTTAGCTTTCGGATTAAGAGCTGAGCTTGACATTTTTGTCCTTTGATATGTCGTGCCGTCTCTGAGAAAAAGGTGTGAGATGCTCATTCATGGCTCTGTTACAGTGCCTGCTTTCACCTCAATTTCTGAAGCCAATCATGGTCATGGAGGCTCACATTTTAATGCCATTGCTTCTGTTATGGATGTAAACCATGCATGCTCGTGGTCTGTCTATATTTTTTTTTTCTTCCAAAGATTAAACTATTCTTCTACTGAAATCTATTCAAGACACTGTCGGATACTAGACGTGAATGGTTTGTTTATTTTTAATTTAACAATAATCATAAATAGACTCATGTTCAAACCGTTTTGATGTTACAAAAAGAATTGATATTAGAATAAAATTAAATATAAAAAGTCATAGCTTAACATCCTATTAATAAGCCATAGATTATATAGCTTTATTTTTTTCATAATCAATGTAATGCATAGGATCACTCATGTTCAAACCGTTCTGAAGTCAGAAACAAGTCCGTGATGAAAATGCCTGATTATTCAAGGATTTTAAAATTTGCACTTAATTTGAAGTTATTATAAATGCAAAGAAAGCAAAGGGTGTGGGGTTTTTTTTAAATTTATTCCTCTCTTTTTGTAAAAAAAAAAAAAAAATCATTGTTTTGACCAAGCTATGGCCAATGGACAAGGAACCAGTAAAAGTAAAATGAAGTAAACAAATTTTTTTGAGTTAAAATATGCCTACAATAAAATACTTTCCCGCTCTCTCGAGTCTTTTTCCTAATTTGATATGTATTAACTCAATCAATCCACTTGTTTATGTTTATGTCAAGTGTCTTAGTCACAAGGGACAATATGAATAGTGGTAGGAGAGCAACCTCTTTGCGTGGTTACACCAAAAAAAGAACAATTGAAATAATTTAAAAGACAAAGAAATCAATGATATGAGATTCTAGTCCATTTCATCCAATTTAATGCTCCTATAAGCCAATTTGTTGCCCTCCAATTATTCCAAAAAGACAGGTTTCTTAATCAACTTCACATAATGCCAAGCCGAGTGAAGTCTCACGCAGGCCTAAAATAGTGAAATGTTTCATATTTTGGACACTTCAAGGTTGGGATGATGATAGTTTAATGTTCATTTGAAGTGGACAAAAACAATTAATTCTTGACGTTGGCCTGCAAACAACAATGCTGATTTAGGACTTGACTTGGCCATAGCTGATTTCTTCAAGTGTTATAGTTTTTCACTTTGATGAGGAGTAATCCCTAAAATTGCCAGTACTAAAGATTTAGCAAAATATTCCAACTTTTGAGTGCATGGCTTTTCCCCCCCTATGATTGAGTTTATAATAATCAGAATAGCTTTTATGTATTTTTATAGTGCTCAAAATGAATCTTGTCATTTTGTATATAATTACATGATATCCGATAATATCAATAATTGTATTCAAATATTATTAGGTCTAACTAGAAGTGATTTTTTTCACCTAAAAAGTGAGATTTACAAGTTTAAAGTTTTTTTTGTCCACCTAACGGATTAGTAGGAATAAGCTATGTCTTTAAACTTGTACTCGCAGTATTGAAGTTTCCATTAGTAGACATTTTCATCACATGAGAAACATAATCTCTTTCTTTAATCTTCTCTCGTAACTTTTTTTTTTTTTTACGGTAATTAAGTCCTTACCCATTCAACCACCATTAGCGAAAAATAAACTATATAACGTTTTTGCTTATAAAAACAAGTGAAACAAACTATACAGGTTTTATTAATGTATTGAAATCAGTATGACTAAAATTATTGGAACATGTTGCTGGTTAAAAAAAAAAATATTGAACATGGGGAAGCGTAGGGCAACAATATAATTATAACAAGTTCGTATTTTGTTGATTTTTTTCACATGATAACATAATAAATCAAATTTACAACATGGGCTAATTAACAGGATTTCCGTCCAAAGTTTAAAAAAGTTTGAAAAAAAAACATTTTAAACAATTATTCATACCGCTTTTAATCTTTTCAACTTTGAAATTCTGTCTAATCGTTGGTTCTTCTAATCATTACGTGGGCACAGGCCAAAATGAGCATTTCTTTTAGCTTTTAGTCAGTTTGCTATTTCAACAAAAAAAGTTAAGCGTATGAAGCTAAAAGGTCAATACAAGGGAAGTAATTCCCACTAACTCTTATATTTCTTTTATAAGATTTATCCCCAAAAAAGAACATTATATAGGCCCAAAATTATGGCATGCATCTTTCACGGGTATTTAAATAAATCCCATTTATTTTTTGTAAGAGGAAACTTTTTTCTTATTAGAAAAGAAGTTTACTAGCGAGCTAATTTATATTGTAGTATTAATGGTATGGTATATAATGTGATAAAGGCATTAGTAAAAGAAAATGAAGCAAAGTGATGAGTAAGGGGGAAGGAAGAACAAGGGTGAAACGGTGAAGAGTGAAGACTAAATGATGAGGTCCCTCCCGCGGATCTTTCCCAGAAACAAAGTGCAATATTATACCTTTAAATGTTCACCTAAGATTTGTCTTTAGACTTTAATTTGGATGACCTTCACAAAAAAGGGCAAAAAAGGATGATGTGCGAATGAGATTGAGAAGTATCCGCGCAATTTGTGAATTATTATATTAGATTTGATAGTTTATAAAAACATAAATTAATACTACCTCCGGTACTAATTATAAAATTTCGTTTGTAGATTAATGAAAACCGGCGATAGTACATATATAGCCATCCATACCAGTTATTTTATGGTTTAGTAATACGGAAGGTTTTTCATTAGTGGAAAATAGCTAATATAATACTCCTCCGGTCCTTAATATAAGACCCATTTAACTAATTTGATTAGATTAAGGAAGTCAGGTAAGTTAGTTAATTATAAGAAAAATGACACATTTTTCCTAAAACACCATAATCATCTTTCTTATTACTCCCTCTCCCTCTTCTATTTGATTATGGTTGATGGAGTATCCATAAAGGTAATTTAGAGAAAATTGATAAATATGAGAAATGGGTCTTATATTTAGGACCAAAACCAACTCAAGAATTGGGTCCTATATTAAGGACCGGACGAGTATTATCTGTGTCTCAAATTATCCATACTTACTTCTCTAATTCATAATAAATAGTACGACCCTCGTGAATGTTAAGACTCCCATTATTTCAATGATAACGCTCAATAGTCTTGTGATCACGATACAACGCATCAGAATATTTGAAAAGAATTGTCACAAAAAAAAAAAAAATTTGAACTGAACAATCTGGGTGATGGTGACTTCGTCAAATTCTATTTCAATTCATGCCACTTATATTACATCCTCATCCAGTAATATTTTCTTTTTATTAAAACATAGGTATCCTTCTATTAAAAGTAATCCCATTCAAGATACTGTTGGGCACTAAATGTGAGTATCTCCTCACTTAATACTCCTCCGGTCCTTAATATAAAACCCATTTAACTAATTTGATTAGATTAAAAAAGTTAGATAAGTTAGTTAATTATAACAAATATGATATTTTTTCCCTAAAACATCATAATCATCTTTCTTAATATCACATCTTCCTCTTCTACTTGATTATGGTGAAGGAAGTATCTATAAGAGTAATTGAGAAAAAATTGATAAGTATGAAAAATAGATATTATATTTAGGACCAAAATTAACTTAACAATTAGACGCTATATTAAGGACCGGAGGAATAATATAATTCAATATGAACTAGTGCAATTCATTTCCGCCCGTAGGTTTCGAATTATCATCAAATGCATTGCTCTTTCCAGTACATATGTGTATATGTTGGTCACATTGTATCCAATAATACTGAGCATTAGCTACTTGTAGGTTTCAGTTTTGATTGTTCTTTAAGGGGGTGTTTGGGAAACCTAAAACCATGGTTTCAGAAGCACTTTTCCGTAAAACGAGGTAATTCCCTCTACATATTTACTTCGTAATCCGTAAAAACACTTCTGAAACTATGGTTTGGTTTCTATCCAAACACCCCTTAAGTATTTTTTTGAAGAACTTTTGTTGTTCACGGAGGTTGTTTACAATTGCCAAGGCTAACTAGTAGATTTCTCACTTTATTTGACCTTGTCTTCTCAAACTTATCAACCGGATACAGATTTGAAGTGGGAAGTTAGAGAGAACTCATCAGGAAAGCACACTAGTATTATACAAGGAAGTTATTACAACTCATTCTGTCCCTAACCGAAGGCAGAATGGGGTCCTAACAAAACAAAAAGAGATATAAAGATATTGCAACATTTGTAAACTATTCTAATGATTAACGAGGATGAAGATAACTATTTAATTAATTTAAATAAATTAAAAAAAAAATTAGATAAATTAGTCTATTAATATAATTTTCCGTCAATCTCGTAAATAATTTAGGAAGACAAATCGAAGTGGTGTAACTGTGACGAAAGAGAAGTAACACCAAATCCCTCCTGTCCTGGCTTCCCACTTTAGTAGCAACCGACGTGCCTGAAGTGACTTTTGCATCTCCCTCTACACTGCTTGCCGCCCACAAAAAAAAAGAAGGATCTAAGCCACCTCTATGGACAACCTTCCCACTATAGTCATCAATAGTTTTCCAAAGTTGCCGTCACCAATGTTTTTCGTTTTTGAAGAAACGTAAGTGAACTCGAAGCAACGTGAATTGTGAATTGTAGTGATTCAAAACTCGAATGTTTAATGGATATTAATGACGGGGGGTAATAATATTGTAAAAATTTATATATAAGTCCTTATAACTTCAATCAGTTTTAAATCAGGTTTTTATAGTTTTTTTTTTATGTCCTTATAATTTTATATGTTTTTAATCAGATTTTTATAATTTTGTTTCTTTTTATCAGGTCCTTATTGTTTTACTTTATTTTTAATTAGTTCCTTGTAGTTTTTATTCTTTATTCTATAAATAATATTATTCTATAAATAATAAATTATTATAATAATCTTATGTTAATATTCTTTTAAATTTTTAGTTAAACATATATATGATTTATTTTTCAATTCTGATGTTTATAATTATAAAATTCAAATTATAATAATAAACTTTTCTAAAATTAGAATATAATTCTAAATAATTTATAGTTAAGTATAATTGATTATTCTGATTAATTATCAATTACTTAATGATTATATTAATTATTTTGTCTAATTATATAAGTATTAATTTAAAAATGAAATTAATTTTACAGAATAAAGTTAATAAATAATTTTTTTAAAATGAAAAAGGACCTAATTAAAAGATAAGTGAAACTATAAGGATTTGATAAAAAGAAAAAAAATAGAGGGGCCTAATGAAAAACACGTGAAAGTAAAAGGATCTGATAAAAAAAAATTTATAGGAACCTGAATAAAAATTAGATAAAACTATAAAGACCGGAGATTAATTATCCTGATAATATTTATATTTGTGATGTACTGAAGCATCAACATCTCATCTTGAGGAATTTTTGAACCTTATTTGTAGGAGTCCATGTTTTCCACAAGGGTTGAAGCCTCGCAATTATTAAAACTGTTGAGATTAATAAAAAAAATAAAAAATTAATAATTTAAGAGGGTATTTGAATGGAAATCAAATCATGATTTTAAGAATTATTTTATGATTATGTGAGATGAGTCTTATCTCAATTTAGATAAAAATACATTTTTCAAGTGCCTTTGGTTACCAAACACCCTCTTAATCCACAAGTGGGTGAGCTCAAATGAACCACGGTCTCTAAACTAAAATACAAGCGTTGTGCTTCATATGAGTCTTGGCTCTCTGCTTTCTGGGTCTTCTCCGGGCCAAGTGGACCAAAATGCCAAGGGCTCAGCCTTGGGAGAATGACCCAATTGGTATGGGCTAATTGTCAAATCAACGGCCCATTATTACCCCGGGTCGTTTAAAAACCAGATAATGGCAAGAACGGATCATTTCATTGATTTTTTTAGGAAAAATTATAATAAAATACTTTCTGAATTTCAAAATGACAAATAAGACGCCCAAATAAACAAAATGACAAAGAAGGCATCAGGTACCAATCTGAAATTTTAATTTTTGGCCTTAAAACATGTTGCAAAACCCATTGACCAAATAGTAACTCTTACTATGAAAGTTGTAAATTTCACTATGCGTTTTATAAAGTTCAAAATCAAAATTTCAGATTAATACCTAGCTTTTTTTGTCATTTTGTTTATTCGGATACCTTATTCGTCATTTTGAAATTCAGAAGGTATTTTACTGTCAATTTTTTTATGTTTAATGGCCAATTAATGTTGTTAATTTAAACACCAAATATTCTTCTCTATTGCCTTTTTAAAAAAAAAAAAAGAATAGCACTTTTTGGTGAAAAGCATTCAACATCTTCACAACTTATATAAAGTAACTAGAATTTCTTCCCCGTAAGATGTATATGGATTAACATATTTGATTATATTTAAAATTCTAATAAATTGCATTATCTATTGTAGTTCTAGATTTACTTTTTATAGGAGATGTTTTTTTTTATTCATTCAAATAGAACTTGAATTAGAGATGCTTTCAATTGACATACTACTTAATTATAATGCTCCACATTTAATATAATATATTCAAATCCCAATTAAAATATTATCCAAATTGAAAATTAAATATTAATTTCTTCATTTAAGCCTCCAATTGAGTTTTCATTTATTTATAATATTTTCTATTTAATTCAATATATTCAAATTTTAATTAATATGTTATTCAAATCTCATTAATTGAATATATTAGGATCCAATAACGTCATACCCGATTCATTTTCAAACAAATCGAGTATTACATGTTTTTAAGAATATAATTGATATATTGATATATACTCCTCTAGTTGTATTTATAAACTACTTCTTTCATATTTCGTACAAACTAAAGAAAACTTTAAATTTTATTAATTTTCATTTAAAATTCAACAATTTTTAACTTTATCTCTATTTAATATATATTATACCTCACATAAACAAAATCAATATAATAATAAATAAAGGGTAGAATTATATATTTATATAAAAAATTTCTCTCAATACCTTATAAAATATAAATAGAATTAAAAAATATATTCTCTTTCTGTCCCGTAAATATAACAGGAGGAGTAGCATTTAGGATCACGAGTCGTTTTCAAAGGAAAATGATCATGAAAAAGAGCAAGGGGCGTTATTTTCGGTAAAAATTATGGCTTCTACGACTTTTATAGAATCTAGACGATTGGGAGATGGAAACAAAAGCAAATGGATGAGAAAAAAGAAAAAATACACAAAAGCAAATTGACTGGGGTGACAGTTAAGTGGGCGCGCGAGAGCAAATTTGTTGCTTTTTATAAGTTGGGTTTAATAGAAGGATTAGTTCCTTACAATATAATCAGCTAATATTTAAATCTCTGTTAGAAAAAATGTTCACCAACACTGGTAGTGTTTGGAATAGTAGATCTCTCATAAGAAGATGCATATATCTTAGGGAAAAAAAATACTCCTCCGGTCCTTAATATAGGACCCAATTTTTGAGTTGGTTTTGATCCTAAATATAAGACCCATTTATCATATTTATCAATTTTCAAATCTCAATCAAGATGGGAGAAAGGTATAAAAAGATGATTATGATGAGGAAAAAGTCAATAATTAACTAACTTACCTAAATCTAATCAAATTAGTAATGGGTCTTTATTAAGTACGGAGGAGTTATCAGTGCGGAACTTTCAGAGCGAAACTTTTACACGCTGAAGCAATCTCCTTACCTTAGCTGACGCAGCACGGCACGACACTTCTTATGATCAACACGTGATCCGTTCTCCCTCATACTTATCAGTTTATCATCATCTACCTGTCGCCATCATCCATTTCTAATATCAAATAACCACTCTATGATTGGCCTAACAGTAATATAAACAATACCAGTATGATTATCGTATTTGAGAACGAAACAGCAACTTCCAGTTTCATCATAAAACCAACATATTGCTAAATTTTAAACTCTGCTTCACCCACGCTTCTTTCACGTTAACATCTGATGTAACCAGATATGCATTAGTTATTATTGCATGGTTGGTTAATTTGATGAAACCGAATAGGCCTCTCCGTTAAGGTTGAGTTCAGTGTTGTTTTCTTTCACAGTTTCTGGGACAAAACGTGGCGCCATAGCAGTGGCCCACCACCAGCAATTTCTTGCTTGCGCTTTCGTCACCGTTCTTATCAGTGATACGCCCATGCGCAGCTTTCCATGTCATTCTCGCCAAGGTCCGACAAAGTTTGCAAATTTAAGTTTAGTTGGGCCCTCCCAAGGTGACGTGACGGTGCGCTCTCTATAAAAGAAATGTCTTCATTGTCAGAATTCTGAATATTGACCTTCATTTTCCAATTCTGCTCATTATCATCGACCTTCATTATACTGATTTTGACCCGTGTAGCAGCTGGAATATACGGAACTTCCTGCTCTGCGATCATAGGAGGTGGCCCCGATCGAGAGGAGTTGGTATTTTTTTCTTTTTTCTATCTGAAATCTGCTCGGCGTTTAGTTATCTGTTTAAATGTTTATTGCATTACCGTTCAAGCTTTAGAGTGAATTTCGCTTGAGATTTTGTCTTTTGTCTTTCTAGTGAATGGTTGTATGGAGAAAACCGGGGAGCTGCGGATAGACGGACGATGCTTGGGAATGGAGTTGTTGGCATACTTGCGGAGACCGTGAATAATGGGAGAGAAGGGCGGCTTTAACACCGTTACACTGTGCTCGTCTTCTTCACGGTGGAAGCGAGCATACAGGGGTGTCTCGAATCATCGTGCAGCCGTCCACGAAGCGAATTTATCATGATGCATTGTACGAGGATGTTGGCTGTGAAGTATCGGAAGACTTGTCCGAATGTGGTCTCATTTTGGGCATAAAGCAACCAAAGGTGAATTTCATAATTTATTTGACTTATGTTCCTCCCCACGTAATTTTCCAGTTGTCTGTGCTTTTTGTGATTTTGGATCAGGTACTTAGCATTATGCACTGAAATTTTGACGCTATCATATGGTTTTCATGCAGTTAGAGTCTATTTTACCCGACAGAGCTTACGCCTTTTTCTCCCATACCCATAAAGCTCAGAAAGAAAACATGCCTCTGCTGGATAAGGTATCTTCTGCTCTTTATTTTGGGATTGTGACTTCATCAAATTTCTAATGGAAATCTTGTGACTGACTGTTATTTTTGTTTCAATTGTAGATACTAGCTGAGAGGGTATCGTTATATGACTACGAATTGATTGTTGGGAACGAAGGAAAAAGGTTGATTGCATTTGGGAAATTTGCTGGTAGAGCTGGAATGATTGACTTCCTAAGCGCGTTGGGACAGCGTACGTTCTTCTTTGATCTTTGTCATTCGTACATTGAACGTGTTTATTATTTGCTTGAGTTTTTGAATCTTCCAAGCTCAGATAGGCCTATTTTTTCCGTCTCTCCTTGGCTAATTTTGTTTTTGGTCTGTTAATATATAATGAAAATATTCACGAGCTTTTGTTTCATCGCTTAAGCTCTTTTTTTTTTTTTTTAACTGAATTAATTGTATGACCTTGAACTTGACATTTTCTCTGTTCATAATATGCCAGGGTTTTTTA
>NW_021633948.1:0-30665 GCF_004799145.2 Neltuma alba
GGTTGTTGCAGACAAAATACAGCCAAGGGCGAGCCTCAGGTCGGAACATCGGATCGCTTAAGGTATTGCTCAGAAGTGCGGGGGCGATGCCAAGTGGCTCGTCATGACATAAGGTTTGGACCACATCATCAAAAGGGTAGTTGTCTCTGTAAGCCGAATAACCCCAATGGCAACAAGGGGGAAGGCGGTAATGGAAACGGATGTTGTCAACGGTAAAGGAATGGCGGACAAGGACATTGCAGAAGTCGACGACCATAGAGTCGTGGAAACGGGCATAGGTGTAAAAATGGCAAATAAAAGCGTCATTACCCATAGAATGCTCTTGGACCAAACTGGTTAATTGGGAGGCACGGAGCTGGCGGACAAAAGGGTGATCAGGGGGGTCTAAAGGAAAAGGTTGCTCCTTGAGGAGAGGTCTCTGGTCAATCTTTTTATATAACTCCTCAAAGGTATACTCATCCCCCGAATCAGATTCAAACACAGGCACAGGGTTCTTAGTACGTGGCATACACTGAACACAAGAAACAAAATACACTAAACAAAGACCAAACAAACAACAACGAACACTACCCCAAAAAAACCAAAATCACAACCTAGACAGTAGCAAATGGCTATGTAATGATTCATAGGTTTTTAGTTTATCAAAACCTTTCAGAATTAAGTAAAGAGATTAAAGAAATACAAAATGTACCATGAATCATTAGATAGCCTAAGAGCTACGTAACTACAATCTGACATCAAAATAACCCAACCCAACAACACAACAGCAGAACAAATCAACAAACCAATAACTAAATAGAATTAAAACAAAAGAAAGAACAAAGGAAGAGAGAAATCATACCACAATAGAGAGAAAGAGAGCTTCAGCACTAACCGAGGAGAACAGAGGAAGAGAAGGAGTGGCGACTGAAAACTGAAAAGGGAAGAGAGATAATAGGAGAAGAGGAATGAGGGAGAGGGGGGGGTGACTTGAAAAGGCTCTGAAGGTGAAGACTTGCAAGGAGAACTGAAAGAATAAGAGAGGGAGGGGGGTCAACGGTTCCTGAAGATGGAATGCGAAGAGGGGCGATGGCGTTTCTGAAATATGGAGAGGGGGCGAGCGGTTATGAAAATTGAAAGGGGTGGAGGGGATGTTTAATGGAATGGGGGAGGGGAAAAGACGAAAAAGGGTTTAAGATAATAGAATGGGTGAGGCAGAAATGGGGAAAAAAGGGAATTTCACAAGGAAAATAGGGTTAAAAAGAAAATTGATCAGCGTTGAAACGACAGCGAACCCTTCTCGAGACAAAAAGCAAAGGGAGAAAAGGAGGTTTCACCATGGTGAAGGTAGAAGTTCGCCACTGCCAAACCATCCCGAGAGCAACATCCAGAAATTGGTGATCTTCGCCGTGGCGAAGGCTGGAGTTCGCTATGGTGAAAGGTCACCGAGAGCATCCTAACAGACAAGGACCACTTCGCCATGATGAAGGATTAGGTTTGCCACAGTGAAGTGTCACAGAGACACACAGAACAACACAGAAAAACCCAAACAACAGAGAAACACAGCACACAAATAACAGAGGTAGCTGGATGGATACTTCAAAAACTTTAAAGTGCATCAAAAGATATCAAATGGTGCTCAATAAGTCCATGATTAAGCAGCATACCACAAACAAGCTTTCTCAATCAATCTGATTCATATAATTCATTACAAGCATCACATTACCAACAAGCACAAAATGAGATAGGGTAGAGATCAGAACTTGCAGGGGGTTTTATTGAATTCAAACAACAAGTACATTACTATACTACTAAAATGGTTTCTCCCCCACACTCATTCAACATACAATACACAAAACATAGCAAGATCAATAATTAAGCAAAAACATGTAAATGAGTAAGGAAAGAAACGACCAGGGAATTAAGGAGGCTTTTGATTTTCATGGTAGAGCTTCAGTAGATGGCTATTAACTTTGAATCTAGCCCCGGCCTCCTCATATAGTAGCTCCACCATACCGAAACTGTGCACTTTAGTGACTGTGTATGGCCCATCCCATCTGGTGTTGAATTTTCCTTGCTTGAAAGTGAACGAGCCTTGTACAACAGCACTCCATCGCCTTCCTTGAAGTCCTTTCTCAAGATACCCTGGTCATGCACAAATTTGGTCTTTTCCTTATAGAGTCTGGAGTTCTCATAAGCTTCAAGTCTAATCTCCTCCAACTCTTGCAATTGCAGCTTCCTTTCCATACCAGAGGACTCTATATTCATGTTGCACTGCTTGACCACCTAATATGCTTTGTGTTCCAGCTCCACTGGCAAGTGACATGGCTTTCCAAAAACTAGGCAGTAGGAAGACATGCCAATGGGCGATTTGTATGCAGTCTGGTAAGCCCATAATGCTTCTTCTAAACGTGAGCTCCAGTCCTTCTTGGATGGCTTAACCATTTTCTCCAGAATATGCTTCATTTCCCTATTAGATATTTCAGCTTGACCATTGATTTGGGGGTGATAGGCGGTAGAGATTTTATGAGTGACACCAAATTTGGACAACAATTTGTTAACTATCCTATTACAAAAATGTGTTCCCTGATCAATCACTACAGCCCTAGGGATCCCATACCTACAGAAAATGTGTAATTTAGAAATCTATGAACAGTTGGGGCATCATCTTTTCTGCAAGGTAAAGCTTCAATCCATTTGGATACATAGTCTACAACTAATAAATATATACAAAACCAAAGGAAGAAGGAAAGGGTCCCATAAAGTCAATTCCCTAAACATCAAAAATCTCACAAAACAGAAGGGGTGTTGAGGCATCTCATGTCTTTTTCCCAACCCCCCAAATCACTAACACTTGTCACAAGATCTACAAAATGTAAAAGACTCTTTAAAGAGGGTAGGCTAATAAAATCCAGAATCTAAGACCTTCCTAGATGTCCTCCTTGCACTAAAATGACCACCACAAACCATGGAATGGCAAGCTGAAAAATAGGTTCAAAATCCTCCTCCGGCACACACTTCCGTATCACTTGGTCACTGCACATCCTTCACAAATGAGGGGCATCCCATATGTAATACTTTGACTCGCTACGAAGCTTTTATGCCTGAAATCTAGACATAAAGGGAGGAGTGAGTCCAGACATGAGATAATTGACAATATTAGCATACCAAGGCTCTATAGTGACCATAGAACATAAAGCTGAATCGGTAAAAGAGTCACAAGTCAAGTCAGAAGAATCTACTCCCCTTGTGTCCTCCGGTAGCCTACTCAGGTGATCAGCTACTTGATTCACTGTCTCGGGTCTATCCTTAATCTCAATACTGAACTCTTGAAGCATTAAAGCCCATCTGATCAATCTTGGTTTAGATTGTTGCTTTTTTAGTAGATAGCGGATAGCTGCATGACCTGTATACACAACCACTCGAGAATTTATTAGATACTATCTAAACTTATCTAGAGCAAATACAATGGCAAACATTTCTTTCTCAGTGGTGGTATAGTTGACTTGAGTTGGGTCGAGTGTCTTAGAGGCACAAGCTATGACTCTAGATTGCTTCTCCTCCTTCTGGCCAAGCATAGCACCCACTGCACAATTAGAAGCATCATATGAGAGTTCAAAATGTAAATTCTAGTTGGGTGCAGTCAAAATAGGAGGTGAAACAAGCATAGACTTGAGAGTATCAAAGGCATGTCTACATTTTTCATCAAAATTAAATTCAACATCTTTTTTAAGAAGAGGAGAAGGGAGTAAAGCAACTTTACTAAAATCTTTAATAAAGCGCCTATAAAACCTTGCATACCCAAGAAAAGATCTCAAATCTTTAAGACAGGTGGGATAAGGCAAAGATGAGATAACTTCAATTTTAGCCTTATCAACCTCAATCCCCTTACTAGAGATGAGGTGACATAACACTATGCCACTACCTACCATGAAATGACATTTCTCAAAGTTCAAAACAAGATTTTTGGCTATGCATCTATCTAGAGCCTACCTTAGGCTATTTAGGCACTGATCAAAGCTCTCCCCATAAACCGTAAAATCATCCATGAAAACCTCCATATTGTGCTCTAAAAGGTCACTGAAAATCGCCATCATGCACCTTTGAAAGGTGCCTGGACTGTTACATAACCCAAATGGCATCCTTTGATAAGCGAAGGTACCAAAGGGGCATGTGAAGGTGGTTTTGTCCTGATCTTCTGGGGCTATAGGTACCTGAAAATAGCCAGAAAAGCCATCTAAAAAGCAGTAATTTGATTTACCAGCTAGTCTCTCCAATATTTGGTTAATGAAGGGTATAGGAAAGTGATCCTTACGTCTTGCATCATTAAGTCTCCTATAGTCTATGCACACATGCCATGAGTTTTGAACCCTTGTAGGAATTAACTCATCCCTTTCATTCCTTACTACTGTTACCCCACTCTTCTTTGGCACAACGTGCACTGGACTGACCCACTTACTATCAGAAATTAGATATATTATACTAGCACTCAACAATTTAGTAATTTCTTTCTTAACTACATCCAATATGGGAGGGTTCAATTGTCTTTGGGGTTGTCTCACTGGTTTTGATTCCTCAATTAGTAAAATTCTATGTTTGCACACAGCAGGACTAATTCCTGGTATGTCTGCTAGTGTCCAACCTATTACCTTTCTGTGCTTCCTCAAAACAGACAAGAGTCTATCTTCCTCACTCTTAGACAGTGAGTTAGCAATTATAACAGGTAATTGTTCATTAGACTCAAGGAAAGCATATTTCAAAGTAGATGGTAAGGGTTTCAAATCAAGTGTAGGTGGTTGCACAATAGAAGGAATTAATTTATGAAGTTTAAGAGAGAACAGATTACTCCCCTTTTCTTCAACCAATGATAGTTCCTCAGCCTTGTAGTTAACTTCCTCTCCAAGCATTGAACCAACTTCTAGTTGATCTACAGCAACCGCCTTAGAGGGATTCTTCTCCATGACGTCTTCCCCCATATCTGAAACAATAACAGGAAACCTTTCCCCAAGGGAATCATCACTAATAATAGAGGAATCACAATCTAACTTGGAGTCAAGGGAGGAAACAGAAAATGTATGTGGGATAGAAAGCATGCAATTAACCACAGTACAATCAAGGCATGTAACATCACCACCACTTGAACAAGTAGAAAAGTGTAGAGTAAAGAGATGAAAAGGAAGAAATGGATTCATTCTCATCAATAGAATCATCAGTGTAAAGATCAGAATAGAAAGAGTCATTTTGCAATTCAATTTTAGAGCAAGCATCCTCAACAGCAATGTCTATCATGTTAACCCCCAAAAGTGAATAGTTCTCATAAGGATGTTTCATTGTTTCATACATGTTAAATGAAACTTTATTGTCACCCACCTCCATAGTTATGGTGCCCTCTTTCATGCTAATCATGGTATTAGCAGTCCTTAAGAAAGGTCAACCAAGGATGAGTGTAGTGTCATTTACAAGTTCAGAAGACATGTGAAGCACATAAGAATCAGTAGGAAACACCAATCCCTTAACTTGGACTAAAATGTCTTCAATAATACCCTCAAGATACCTAATAGTCCTATCAGGTAGTTGGAGCACAACAGTAGTAGACTTAACAGTCTTGACTCCTAGAGAGGTGTATACGGACTTAGGCATGACATTAATGGCTGCACCTAGATCTAACAGGGCTCCCCCTATAGTAACCTTTCCTATAGTGCAAGGGATAGTAAAAGATCCAGGGTCTTGACACTTTACAGTAATTTGGGGTTTAAACAATGCAGACACATTAGAGGGTAATTAGACTCTTTTATTAGGTTTAAATCTCCTCTTTTGAGTACACAATTCTTTTAAGACTTTGCATACTTAGGAATCTTTTTAATCAGGTCAAGCAAGGGTATATTCACTTCTACTTTCCTAAATGTCTCAAGCAACTCATGATCTTGCCTCTCTTACCCATTTTAACATTTTTCAAATAAGCATGAGGGAAAGGTAGTTCATTGATGTTTACCTCCTTACTTTCCTTGCTTGAGGCTCCATGATTGCTTGGCTCAGATTTCACAGCTTTACCCTTGCCATTATGTTCTTTTGGGGCTTCTTTCAGCTTTAGCTTCATCTCCTTGGAGCTTTCAGAATTCTTAACCTTTGAAGATGCCTGTGGCAGCTCATCACACAAGATTTCCTCATCTATAACTTCATCTTCCTCTTCTCTAAAATTCACTTGCTTTCCACTCCTAAGAGTAATGGCATTCAAGCCTTTAGGATTGATAACAGTGTTGGAGGGAATAGCACCATTGCTCCTTGCTTGTTGCTCACTCATGTTGTTGGACAATTGAGTTACATAGGAGTTGATGTTGTCAGACTTGGTTTCCCACTGTTCCATCCTCTTTTCCAAAGCACTAAATCTAGCATCATTCTTGGATGAGTCTTATTGAATTAGTGAGGCTAAGGAGTTGAACTGAGTAGCGTTAGCAGCCCTTTCTTCCTTCATTAAGGCCATCATATTGTGTAGGAGTTGGTTGGTATCATCCTTGGGTGGGACGGTTAGGGCTTGAGATTAGTTTTGGAGCTGGGTTGAAGATGGACCAGCTCCTCCACTCTTCTGAAATCTGTTTAGAGGTCTACTATCATCGTTCCTCCAGCCCAATCGAGGGTTTGCCTTCCATCCCTCGTTATAAGTGTTAGAGTAAGGGTCCCACTTTTGATTTGGACGGCCTTAGTAGACTGCAAATACCTCCTCATAACGGTCTGGACAAACACTAGAAATATGCATAACCAAGCCATATGTTTCACAACTAGGCGCTGTAATGTCCATTGGAGTGGGTGGGTGATGCACACTCATGTTCTTTAATTCAGCAGTGATTAGAGATAGTTGAGAGGTCATTTTGCTTTCCAGCAAATCTACTTTTGATTCCAAAGTGTCAATTCTCCTATTGTGCACTGAAGCAGTGAAAGAGAGCCTTTGATTGTCGTTCGCTTTGGGGTTCTCAATCAAAAATAAATCCAAGCTATGTAGTATAGTGCAAACTCGGGTCGTTTCACTTTTGGGAGCCTTTATTAATTATCTAAGCTAGACTAAATGCCATGCAATGCAATGAAATGGGGTTTTGGGTTTTTTTAAGACTTAAATGAATGGTGCCTAAACTAAATGCAATGAAAACAAACCTAAGATACTATATTTTTGGTGTTTTAAGATAATAATGATGGAATGGAAATGAATGATAGGAAATCTCTTGAAAATGGCTTTGATGGCAATCATAGTTCACTTAAAATATTGGGAGTTTCACAAATCATTAGGTTTTCTTAATAAGAACCTCATTAACTCAATGAGTCCAAAGCTTTCATTAATGAACTCATTAATGAAAGCTTTGTTTAGCTTCCCTAATGTGTAAATTTGGAATGATAATGTAATTGGCTTAATGTAACACACAATCAACTCAGTACCCAAACACAACCATGCAAGATAGGAGAGAATAATAAGAGTTACAATAAGCATATATGCAACCACATATATTTAAGCACAAAGTTCAACATCAATCAATCCAAATTACAAATGTAATCATTAACCAATAATTACAGTATCAGTCCCAATTTCCTAACTAAGAAATTACAACTCCTAGACCTAGAAAGCCATAAATCATAGCTAAAAATTGCAAACTGAAACTAAACTCCCCTTTGAAGCTTAGGAACTCAAGCCACACCACCATTCTTCAAAAGTTGATAAACCCTAGCCCTCCATAGCTTTAAGAAAAGCTCCAACTGAAGTGAATCCGTCGGCCATGGTAGCTGGGAGTGGAAGGAATTGAGATGGAGTGAATGAAAGATGAAGGAAATGGATGGGGAAGAAGATGGAGATGGAGAGGCAAGAGGATGGGAGAATAGAGGTGTTGGAGATGATAGAATGGAGTGTTAGGTCGAAAATAGGGTTTCTAAGGGCTTTTAGGGTCAATTTGGGTCGGATCATATGAGTAGAGGGTCTATTTTTGCGTTCTGGATCCGAATCTGACGTTACTGATACGAAGAGGTTCGCCGCGACGAACTCAAAAGTTGGCCGCGACGAACTATTCCAGAGAGGTATTCTAGTGAGATTTTGAAAGTTGGCCCCGGCGAACTATTCCAGAATAGCCACTGATGCACATTTTCAGACTTTTTGCCACAGCACAGCATTTTCTTGGAAACTCTCATGCTGTGTAATGCTTTGGTCTTCAATCTTGGCTCTAATTCTCAAGTGTCCTACAATAAAAAGCAACAATTTGAAGTATCAATTGTCCTAGAAATCAATTGAATACAATTAATAACCAATTATGACAATTTTACCCTAAAAAAGACACTAACTCAAAGTAAGGACTCTTAATCTAAATTAAGCACAATTATCATTAAAAGGAGCCAAAACCTATGATAAAAACCCTTAAAATGATATGAAATAACATAGAATAAATGGGTTCAATCAAGCAGCTCCCACCTCATGCACTCCTCTAGTATCTCTCACACTGTATTGTTGATGATTCAGGGCCATCTTCTTAATCAAATCCCAGGCCTCCTCAGCAGTGGAGTCTATCAAAGATCCTCCTGATGCAGCATCCAACATACCCTTTTCTTGATTCTTCAACCCATCATAGAAATACTGCACCAGTTGTTCATCTGGAATTTGATGATGTGGGCATCTTGAAAGCATGTCTTGAAATCTATTCCAATAATCATAGAGAGATTTGTGATAGTCTTGCTTGGCAGAATAGATCTCCTTTCTCATTGATGAAGTACGAGAAGCCGGAAAGTATTTCTCCAAGAATGTTTTCCTTAAGTTCCCCCAACTGTGATATGCATCAGCTACGTGTCTTGGAAGGCTCATGTACCACTCTTTAGCTTTTCCCTCCAATGATAGGTGGAAAACCTTCCATAGCACTTGATCTACTGATACTCCCACAAGTTTCATACTCTGGCAGATCATAGAAAGGTATTGCAAATAAAGATATGGATCTTTTCATGTCAAGCCATGAAATTTTGAAAGGGAGTTAATCAATAATCCTTTAATTTCAAAATTAACTTCAAAATTTGGACAAGCGGCAGTAAATGGGTCAAAATTGACATCAGATGTGGTTGCTTCCCTAATTGTTCTTCTTCTAGGGCTCCTATTATTTTCTCCCACTCTCTCTTGTTCTCCATTCCCTCCATTGCCTCCATTTCTCACTTGGTTGGCATTAGGGTTTGGATTAGGATGGTTAGGTGGCAAATCAGCCATCATCTCTTGATCAGTAGGCTCACTCTCACTACTAGATAGGCTAAATTCCAGAGAAATGTTTCTTGTTCAACCACTAATTCACTTGTCCCCTCAAATCTTTTCTCTCTTATCTCTTTTAGTCTTCTCTCAATCTCAGGGTTAAAGGGTGCAAGTTTTGCTTTTCGTGGCATGCAAGAAAAGAGTCACAAGAGAAAGAGCAAACAAAATTGACTTGCAGCACACAAAGTCAAATAAAAGTATGAGTTGTGATGGATGCAAGTGTATTGATTAGTATGAGTATGTATGCACAGAAAAAGAAGCAAAAAGTGTAAGGTTCAAAACTTTCCAGGAGAGTTCACCGCGGCGAAAGCAGTGGTTGGCCGCGGCGAAAGGTGACAGAGGCGAATAAACAACTGAGTGTAGAATGTTTGTCGCGACGAAAGCAGGAGTGTGCCGTGGAGAAGGTATCCCGAGAGGAATCCTTCAGTTTTTCAGAAAGTTTGCCACGGCGAAGGGATAGGTTGGCTACGGCGAATTGTCACAGAGAGCTTATCAGTTACTGGACACCACTGATGCAAAGTGAAAATGCTGAAAGTGTAGAAAATCAGTATATTTGTTTGTATTTCCAAAAATTTTGATGCTATGCAAGATGAAAACCTATACTATGAACAAATATGCAACTAAACTAACTAAAATGCAACCTAAAAGGATCAAAACTTCAATTGACAACCCAATGACACAAGCTAACCTAGAGAATCAATTTCTTGGCTCCCAGGCAACGACGCCACTTGAAAATTGCCTTGACTTTTCTTTGCTTACACCTTGGGGCCAATTTCAAAATTAATCCAAGAATTGTACTATAGGCACAACCTCAGGTTGTTTCACTTATGGAGTCGAAATTATGATCCTAGATTAACTAAATGCCATGGTAATGCAAATTGAGCTGGAAAAGGTTGGGGGTTTTCATTGAGACTTGCAATTAAGATAAAATGCAATAGAATGTAAATGTATTTTTGGATTTTTGGGAGATTAAGATGAAATGGATGGAAATCAAGTACTGAATCAATTGATAAAACCTCTTGAAAATGGATTCTTAGCAATCATAGTTCTGTTAAGATGTGGGAGTTTTATAAATTCATTAGGTTTTCTTAATAACAACCTCAATAACTCATTGAGTCCAATGCTTACATTAATGAACTCATTAATGAAAACATTGTTAAGCTTCCCTAATATGTAATTAAGAATGATTAATACAAATGGTTCAATGCAACAGAAAATCAACTCATCATCAAAACATGACCATGCAAGATGAAGAAAATCAAGAAAGCTACAAAGAACATATATGTAACTACATATATTGAAGCATGAAATCCAACATTAACCAATCCAACTACAAATGTGAATCATCAACTAATGATTACATATCAATCAAGTCTTTCACTAAGAATTTACAAATCCTAGATCTAGGAATTCATAAATATATAGCTAAAACTAAGATGAAACTGAAACTCCCTTTTTAAGCTCTTAAAACTCATGCCAATCATCCATCTTCAAGAGCTGGAGGAAGCCTAGCCACTCATGGTGTGCAGAAACATCTCCATTGAAATTGACTCAGTGTTGCCCATGGATGAAGGTAACAGTGGAAGGTGAGGGATTAGGGTTCTGGTGGGAGAGATGAGAGAAGATGAAGAGAAAACATTGATGGTGGCTAGATATTCGTGTCTAACCTTATTCATACCGAAAATAGGGTTTCTAACCCGAATATGACGTGTCTGGGTCGGTTCATGGAAGTGGGCAAGTCATTTTTCCCAAAATGGTCGAGTCTGAATGTGCTGATACGAGGGGTTCGCCGCGGCGAAGGGTGGCAGAGGCTCCTCTTTGCTTTGTGTGCCTTGAGTCTTTAACCTTGGCTCCAATCTCAGGTGTCCTATACTGAAAAGCAACAATTTAAGGCATCAATTGTCCTAGAAATTAATTGAATACAATTAATAACTAATTATGACGATTTTACCCTCAAAAAGACACTAACTCAATGCATGGACTCTTAATCTAAAATAAGCTCAATTATAGCCAAAAGAGCCAGAAAATGCAACAAAACCATAGATGATGTAATAAAAAGATAAGAATAATTTGAGCTCAATCACTTGCCACAGTAAAACCAAAAGTTTGCGGTGGCAAAAGTTGGAGTTTGCCGTGGCAAAGGTGTATCGGGAGCAACAAACACAAGCAAGATGTCTTCACTGTGGTGAAAGTTGCCAGAAACACCCAAAGACTAAGTAGAAACAACATAGCAGTAGAGGAACAAGGCACAAAAACAAAGGGGCCAACTGGATACTTTAGAAACTTTTAAGTGCGTAAAATGAGATCAAAAGGTGCTCAATAAGCGCATGATAAGGCAGCACAACACACAAAATAGGGTAGAAAACTTTTTCCATCAATTAAAAACAGATAAGTTATCAATTTGCCGTACTAAAACAATTTAGCACACAAGGAGGAAGAGCAGAGATCAAAATCTAAAAGGGAATCTTATTTAATAGAAAAATTACTAACTACACTAAAACTATACTACTAAGACAGTTTCTCCCCAACACTCAATCAATTAGCATACTAATACACAGAATATATCATAAGAAATAATAGGGCAAAAGTAAGTAAATGAGTGAAGAAAAGAAACAACCTGGTAGTTAAGGAGGCTTTTGATTCTCATGGTAGAGCTTCAATAAATGGCCATTGACTTTGAGTCTGGCTCCAATCTTCTCATGTAAAAGCTTAACCATGCCAAAGTTGTGTACTCTTGTGACCGTGTAGGGCCTGTCCCATCGGGTGTTGAATTTCCCTTGCTTGAAAGTGAACCGGGCCTTATATAGCAGTAATCAGTCACCTTTTTTGCAGTTCTTCAACAAGATCCCCTAGTTATGCACGAACTTTGTTTTCTCCTTGTAGAGTCTAGAGTTTTCATAAGCTTCTAGTCTAAGCTCCTCCAACTCTTACAGTTGCAACTTTCTCTGCTTTCTGGAAGACTCTACATTCATGTTGCACTGCTTAACTACCTAATAGGCCTTGTGCTTGAGCTCTACTAGTAAATGGCAAGCTCTCCTAAAGACTAAACGGTAAGGGGACATACCAATAGGTGACTTATATGCAGTCCGGTAAGCCCACAGTGCTTCTTCTAAGCGTAAACTCTAGTCTTTCTTGGAAGGCTTCACTATCTTTTCCAGTATATGCTTCACCTCTCTATTTGAAATTTCAGTTTGACCACTGGTTTGGGGGTGATAGGTAATGGAGACTTTATGAGTGACACCAAATTTTAAAAATAGATTATCTACAATCCTATTACAGAAGTGTGTACCCCTGTCACTCACTACAGCCTTAGGGATCCCATTCCTACTTGATTTAAAAAATTTTGAAATAGCTTGGGTATCATCTTTTCTAGAAGGTATCGCTTCTATCCATTTAGACACATAATCTACAGCTAACAAAATATATACAAAACTAAAGGATGAAGGAAAGGGTCCCATGAAATCAATACCCTAAACATCGAAGATTTCGCAAAACAATAAAGGTTGTTGAGGCATCTCATGTCTTTTTCCTAGCCCTCCAAAATGTTGATATTTGTCACAGGACCGACAAATTGTAAAAGAGTCTTTAAAAAGGGTTGGCCAATAAAATCCAGAATCTAAGATTTTTCTAGATGTTCTCCTTACACTAAAATGACCCCTACAAACCATGGAATGGCAAGCTGAAATGATGGGCTCGAAGTCTTCACTCGGCACGCACTTCCTAATAACTTGATCACTACACATTCTGCACATATGTGGTACATCCCATATGTAGTGTTTGGACTCATTTCGAAGCTTCTGTGCCTGAAATCTAGACATAAAAGGAGGGGTAAGTCCAGTCATGAGATAATTGACAATATTAGCATACCAAGGCTTTTTTACAACCACAGCATATAAAGCGAAATCAGGAAAAGAATCACGAGTGAGTTCAAAAGAGTCTACTCCCCTTATGTCTTCTAGTAGCCTACTTAGGTGATCGAGTACTTGATTCACTGTTCAGCTCGATCTTTTATCTCAATACCAAACTCTTGTAGAAGCAAAGCCCACCTTATTAGTCTTGGCTTAGATTGTGGCTTCTTGAGTAGATAGCGGACCGCTGCATGATCTGTAAACACAACTACTCGAGAATTGATTAGATATTGCCTAAACTTATCTAAGGCAAGAACAATAACAAACATTTCCTTCTCGGTGGTGGTATAGTTAACTTGAGCTAGGTCAAGTGTTTTAGAAGCATAAGCTATGACTCTGGATTGCTTCTCCTCCTTTTGACCAAGCGTGGCACCTACTACAAAACTAGAAGCATCACATGATAGTCAAAGTGTAAATCCCAATTAGGTGCAGTTAAAATTAGAGGCGAAACAAGCATACATTTAAGAGTATGAAAGGCATGTCTACAATTGTCATCAAAGTTAAATTCCACATCTTTTTTCAACAAAGTAGAAAGGGGTAGGGCAACTTTACTAAGATCTTTAATAAATTGCCAATAAAACCCTGTATGCCCTAAGAAGGATCTCAAATCTTTAAGACAGGTGGGGTAAGAAAGTGAGGAAATAACCTCAATCTTAGCCTTATCAACCTCAATCCCCTTTTGGGAGATTAGGTGGCCTAAAACTATCCCACTATCCACCATAAAATGACATCTCTCAAAATTTAAGACTAACTTCTTATATATGCACCTCTCAAAAGCCTGTTTTAGGCTATTCAAGCACTGATCAAAACTCTCCCCATAGACTGTGAAGTCATCTGTGAAGACTTCTATATTTTCCTCAAGGAGATCACTAAAAATCGCCATCTGCACCTTTGAAAGGTGCCTGGAGCATTACATAACCCAAATGGCATCCTATGATAAGCTATTAAAGGGGCATGTAAATGGTTTTGTCCTAATCCTCAAGGGCTATAGGAACCTGAAAATAACTTGGAAAGCCATCTAAAAAGCAATAGTGTGACTTGCCAGCAAGCCTCTCTAACATTTGATCTATGAAAGGGATAGGGAAGTGATCTTTTCGTCTGGCATCATTAAGTTTTCTATAGTCTATGCACACATGCCATGAATTTTGTACCCTTATAAGGATAAGCTCATTCCGTTCATTCTTAACCACTGTTACCTCGCTCTTTTTGGGTACTACGTGTACCAAATTGACCCATTCACTATCAGAAATAGGATAGATAATCCCTGCACTTAAAAGCTTAGTAATCTCCTTCTTAACTACATTAAAGATAAGAGGGTTCTATCGTCTTTGGGGTTGCCTTACAGGTTCTGATCCCTCATTAAGGAGAATCCTGTGTGTGCAAATAGCTAGACTAATTCCAAGAGTATTCGCTAAGGTTCACCCTATTACCCCCTTATGCTCCCTTAAAACAGATAAGAGCCTTTCTTCCTCACCCTCAGACAGCGAGTTAGTAATAATAACAGGTAATTGTTCATTAGACTCAAGGAAAGCATATTTGAGAGTAGGGGGTAGGGGTTTCAAATCAAGCATGGGTGGTTGCACAACAGAAGGGATCGATTTATGAAGTTCAAGAGAGAATATATTACTCCCCTTTCCTTCAACCAATGACAGCTCTAGTTGAATATGATCAGCTTTGCAGTTGCCTTCCTCTCCAAGCATTGAACCAACTTCAAGTTGATCTACAGCAGCAACCACCTTGGAGAGATTCTTTACCATACCATCATTCTCCATTTCAATATTAGCTTCCGCGATGTTAGGGCAATCTAAAAGATCAACAGAAAACCTTTCCCTAAGGGAATCATCACCGATAATAGAGGAATCACAATTCAAATTCGTATCAGTAGATACACAGAGAATGTATACGAGATGGAAAGCATGCAATTAACTACTGTACAGTCAAGGCATGTCACGTCACCACCACATGAACAAGTAGAAAGAGATGAATAAATAGATGAAAAAGAAGAAATAGATTCATCTTCATCAGTAGAATTGGTAGAGTAAAAAGAGTCATTTTACAATTCAATTTCAGAGCAAGCATCCTCAACAGCAATGTCTATCATGTTAACACCTAAAAGTAAATAGTCCTCATAAGGATATTTCATTGCTTCATACATGTTAAAAGAAACCTTATTATCACCCACTTCAATTGTAATAGTCCCCTCTTTTATGCTAATCATGGTATTAGCAGCTTAGAAGACAAGTCAAGCATATAAAAATCAGCAGGAAAAACCAAATCCTTAACTTGAACCAAAATATCCTCAATAATGCCCTCAGGATACCTAATAGTCCTATCAACTAGTTAGAGTATAATAGTAGTAGACTTAAGAGTCTTGACTCCTAGTGAAGTGTAAATAGACTTATACATGACGTTAATGGCTACTTCTTGATCTAGCAGGACTCCCCTATAGTGACATTTCCTATAGTGCAAGGGATGGTGAAAGATCCAGGGTCTTAGCATTTTACTAGAATTTGGGGTTTAAACAAGGCAGACACATTAGAGGGAAATTGGACTCTTTCATTAGGCTTAAATCTTCTCTTTTATGTACACAGCTCTTTAAGAACTTTTTCATATTTAGGAATCTTTTTAATCAGGTCAAGCAAGGGAATGTTGACTTCTACCTTCCTAAAAGTCTCAAGCAACTCATGATCTTGCCTTTTGTTGCCTATTTTTATATTTTTCAAGTAAGAATGAGGAAAAGGTAGTTCATTGATGTTTAGCTCCTTACCTTCCTTGCTCAAGGCTCCATGCTTGCTTGGTTCAGATTCTTTTGTATTCCCTTTGCCATCATGCTTGGCAGTGGACTCCTTCCATCACAATTTCATCTGCTTGGAACTTTTGGACTTCTTGACCTCTTAAGGTGGTGATGACAGCTCATCATAAGTGATCTTGAAATGTGCTACCTTTAACCCCTCAAAGCACACATTCGTAATAGTTATGGTTTAAGCAGATCATGACACAAGCCCGTGGATTTAAAATTCCAACATAATTACTTGGGTTACTATTCACTGTTTAATTTTCAGATTACAGCCCAACTTCAAAAATTCATAACTAATTCCATAAAAATCATATTGAGGTGTTCTAAATTTTTACAAAAATCCATTTCAATGCTCTTTAAGGGAAAAATATCTAATTGGATTTATCTTTGCCCAATTCGTACAGTTTAATCAATAAATATTACTGTTCATTTTATAAAATCTGGAACTTCCAGATTCTGTGCCTCAACTTTAGAAATTCGTATCTCCTTATGTACACATCCAATTAAGATGATCTACCTCTCATTTTAAAGCTTTGGGATGTGTAATATGAGTCTACCAAAACTTGTGACTTAACTCATTCGTTTAATAGGTCAAACTGGAGCTACAAACTCACTGCTCTAAGACCTACATTTTATCCCTTAACATCTCTTTACTTTAATTCTTTTTATTTCTTTGGCATATATAACATATGCTTACTCTTTCCCATTCATGCCATAAATATTATAACTAATTACATGGCATCATAGGCATCCATAACATAAATTGCATAATAGGAGAATTACACTTTAAATAATAATATCATTCATTAACATGAACAATTCTCCACTTTCTTCTCCTTGCTTCTCATGCCATTATTGCCCATCATTGATTGACCTAAATGGTTGGTTAGGGAAGGGGTGAGATTTGGGGGAATCTCAGCAGCAAACAATATCATATTAATCATGCTAGATGGATGCTAATGCACTACACGTAACTTGTTCATTCTCTTGTTACTTAGTGACATATTAGCATGCTTAAAGCTAACCTCTTGATGCATGGCTATGAAGATATAATCTACTCATCATGAATAGCAATTACAGCAACTAAAACATGTCACAATAACATTCAAATAACATGTACACAGCAATACACAAGCATACAACATCAAGCAATAACAATAGGTAAGTTCACTATCTTGCACCTCAAGCTTTCCTCTTATTTTTCCTTTGACTCCCTTGACTTTCCAACCATGTGGGCATTCGATCAACATCACCAAACATCCTCTTGGATGTTCCAAGGTCCTAAGCATAGTCATAATGATCATACAATCTATTAGGACCAAGAGACTACATAAAGTTCAAGACTAGCTTTCTTGAACCTCAACCATTTCTCTTGCTTTTAGGGTTTTCTTTCTAGCTTTTCTAACATAACTCTCATCATTTCCCATCCTTATGATTCATTTCTTGTCAATTAGGACCACTTTAGATGGCTTTAGATTCAAGAAGATCAAATCTGAAAATTTTGCTTTGCGGGTACTCATCATGAATAGCAATTACAGCAACTAAAACATGTCACAATAACATTCAAATAACATGTACACAGCAATACACAAGCATACCACATCAAGCAATAACAATAGGTAAGTTCACTATCTTGCACCTCAAGCTTTCCTCTTATTTTTCCTTTGACTCCCTTGACTTTCCAACCATGTGGGCATTCGATCAACATCACCAAACATCCTCTTGGATGTTCCAAGGTCCTAAGCATAGTCATAATGATCATACAATCTATTAGGACCAAGAGACTACATAAAGTTCAAGACTAGCTTTCTTGAACCTCAACCATTTCTCTTGCTTTTAGGGTTTTCTTTCTAGCTTTTCTAACATAACTCTCATCATTTCCCATCCTTATGATTCATTTCTTGTCAATTAGGACCACTTTAGATGGCTTTAGATTCAAGAAGATCAAATCTGAAAATTTTGCTTTGCGGGTACTCATCATGAATAGCAATTACAGCAACTAAAACATGTCACAATAACATTCAAATAACATGTACACAGCAATACACAAGCATACCACATCAAGCAATAACAATAGGTAAGTTCACTATCTTGCACCTCAAGCTTTCCTCTTATTTTTCCTTTGACTCCCTTGACTTTCCAACCATGTGGGCATTCGATCAACATCACCAAACATCCTCTTGGATGTTCCAAGGTCCTAAGCATAGTCATAATGATCATACAATCTATTAGGACCAAGAGACTACATAAAGTTCAAGACTAGCTTTCTTGAACCTCAACCATTTCTCTTGCTTTTAGGGTTTTCTTTCTAGCTTTTCTAACATAACTCTCATCATTTCCCATCCTTATGATTCATTTCTTGTCAATTAGGACCACTTTAGATGGCTTTAGATTCAAGAAGATCAAATCTGAAAATTTTGCTTTGCGGGTACTCATCATGAATAGCAATTACAGCAACTAAAACATGTCACAATAACATTCAAATAACATGTACACAGCAATACACAAGCATACCACATCAAGCAATAACAATAGGTAAGTTCACTATCTTGCACCTCAAGCTTTCCTCTTATTTTTCCTTTGACTCCCTTGACTTTCCAACCATGTGGGCATTCGATCAACATCACCAAACATCCTCTTGGATGTTCCAAGGTCCTAAGCATAGTCATAATGATCATACAATCTATTAGGACCAAGAGACTACATAAAGTTCAAGACTAGCTTTCTTGAACCTCAACCATTTCTCTTGCTTTTAGGGTTTTCTTTCTAGCTTTTCTAACATAACTCTCATCATTTCCCATCCTTATGATTCATTTCTTGTCAATTAGGACCACTTTAGATGGCTTTAGATTCAAGAAGATCAAATCTGAAAATTTTGCTTTGCGGGTACTCATCATGAATAGCAATTACAGCAACTAAAACATGTCACAATAACATTCAAATAACATGTACACAGCAATACACAAGCATACCACATCAAGCAATAACAATAGGTAAGTTCACTATCTTGCACCTCAAGCTTTCCTCTTATTTTTCCTTTGACTCCCTTGACTTTCCAACCATGTGGGCATTCGATCAACATCACCAAACATCCTCTTGGATGTTCCAAGGTCCTAAGCATAGTCATAATGATCATACAATCTATTAGGACCAAGAGACTACATAAAGTTCAAGACTAGCTTTCTTGAACCTCAACCATTTCTCTTGCTTTTAGGGTTTTCTTTCTAGCTTTTCTAACATAACTCTCATCATTTCCCATCCTTATGATTCATTTCTTGTCAATTAGGACCACTTTAGATGGCTTTAGATTCAAGAAGATCAAATCTGAAAATTTTGCTTTGCGGGTACTCATCATGAATAGCAATTACAGCAACTAAAACATGTCACAATAACATTCAAATAACATGTACACAGCAATACACAAGCATACCACATCAAGCAATAACAATAGGTAAGTTCACTATCTTGCACCTCAAGCTTTCCTCTTATTTTTCCTTTGACTCCCTTGACTTTCCAACCATGTGGGCATTCGATCAACATCACCAAACATCCTCTTGGATGTTCCAAGGTCCTAAGCATAGTCATAATGATCATACAATCTATTAGGACCAAGAGACTACATAAAGTTCAAGACTAGCTTTCTTGAACCTCAACCATTTCTCTTGCTTTTAGGGTTTTCTTTCTAGCTTTTCTAACATAACTCTCATCATTTCCCATCCTTATGATTCATTTCTTGTCAATTAGGACCACTTTAGATGGCTTTAGATTCAAGAAGATCAAATCTGAAAATTTTGCTTTGCGGGTACTCATCATGAATAGCAATTACAGCAACTAAAACATGTCACAATAACATTCAAATAACATGTACACAGCAATACACAAGCATACCACATCAAGCAATAACAATAGGTAAGTTCACTATCTTGCACCTCAAGCTTTCCTCTTATTTTTCCTTTGACTCCCTTGACTTTCCAACCATGTGGGCATTCGATCAACATCACCAAACATCCTCTTGGATGTTCCAAGGTCCTAAGCATAGTCATAATGATCATACAATCTATTAGGACCAAGAGACTACATAAAGTTCAAGACTAGCTTTCTTGAACCTCAACCATTTCTCTTGCTTTTAGGGTTTTCTTTCTAGCTTTTCTAACATAACTCTCATCATTTCCCATCCTTATGATTCATTTCTTGTCAATTAGGACCACTTTAGATGGCTTTAGATTCAAGAAGATCAAATCTGAAAATTTTGCTTTGCGGGTACTGTTCACGCAGAAACTCCAGAATTTTTGCTCAACTTTGAAAATTCATAGTTAATTCTAGAAAAATCAAAATTGAGTGGTTCCAAGTCTCACTAAAAGCTCCTTAAGTTCTATTTGAAGAAAAAATAGTTTTAGGAACCAATTCTATGCTGAACAGTACCGAAATTGTACGGAATTTGACATTCTTCCAAAGGTTAAACACTGTTTTGTAGATTTCAAACCCTAACTTTAAAAAATCACCATAAATCGTACACATATCCAAATGAAGTGTTCTACCCATGGATTTAAAGATTACAGAGTGTACTTTAATCCCTTACTTTTATGCTTGGGGACTAGGGGCTTTTCACTTCTTTTCCTATAGGGATATGCACTGAAGCCTTTGTGTCATTCTCCATTCGATTTGACAGTGATTGACATGATCCTCACTTCTCTTATGATATTTTCTTATTTAAGTCTTTATATAAGAGAGAGAAGTGTTTGCTAGGCCTACCAAATTTCAGAATCAGATACAAAGAGTAACTTATTCGAAATAGGCATCAAATCAGGTGCTACAACCATCACATACCTGATGATTTCTTGAACTTAGGTGGACTTTCTCTCACTAAAAATAGCTCTTTCTCTCTCTAAATGCAAGAGAGGTAGAGTTTCCACTATGGTCCCTTGCTTGGCCAAAATGTGAGGGGAGGGAGTGCCTATTTATAGCTAAAAAATTGGCTTGAATGGACCAAAATGCCCTTGGTGGCTAATAGAAAGGGTAAGGCCAATCTTAGAACTTCAAGTTAACTTTTACATCATCTTCTTGCATTATTCTTACCTCATCCTTTTAGAAGATGCCAAGTGTCACAAATGTGGTGGAGGAGAAGGGAGATTAGATCCTAGCTGTTGAATCAAAACTTAATCCTTAAGTTTCCTTCGAATCTACTTGGCCCACGTTTCTTTAACTTTCTTTATGGCCTTCCGGAGCTCAGAAAATTCTTCTGTCTGCTCCATAAATTCCCTTTAATTCTAGAGAGTATCTATGAATTTTCTTAGGTCATAACACTTCATTTAAGCCTTGCATAAAAATTCATTTACTAAAATACCCTTTTATCAGTACAACCGGCTTTTTAATTTATTAAAGCCATTCCACTGGCCTTTTGGTTGTGGAACTAATTTTATAAATTAGTAAAACCTTTCAACCATTTAACCTCTTTTTTATGTATATTTTTGAGGTCTCTTGCTATTTTAAATAATTACCTCGAACCATGTACTTTTTACTGGCCATAACCTCATAAATTCCATTTAAGCTGCCTCAGGGGTATTTTCATCATTTCTCTTCACAAAAGAGTCTTAGAATATTATTTCCCTTTTTTTTTGGGATTTTCTTGGAATTCTATGTATACTCTTCCATTTTTACCCCTGTTGGTTATAACTTTCTAAATTTACGGTTTAGTCCCTGCTTGGACTTAACTTCATACAATCCTCTCTTTGAGGTTTCTAACTTAACCCTTCACCTGTATCTAGCCTCTTTTCTCTTTCTGGGCCCTTAAGACTTTACTGGAGCCTCTAGCCTTGATTATACTTGAGCCCCTGAAAACTCTTACTTTGCAGTTTAGTCCCTAAAACTGCTTTGACTTCCTTTCTCATCTTTGGGACTTCTGCTCAAAAAGGGTCTAGTAGCTTATCCAATTCAGGCTATTTCTGGTACTTTTAGGCCTAAAAGTTGAGATGTTACAGATCTCCTCATCAATAGCCTCATCCTCCTCTTCATTAAACTTTACTTGCTTCCCACTTTGAAGAGTGATTGATAGCATTCAAACCCTTAGGGTTTATAACAGTGTTAGAGGGGATAGTGCCACTGCTCCTAACTTGCTGCTCACTCATGTTATTGGATAACTGAGTTACATATGAATTGATGTTCTCAGCCTTTGTCTCCCAATGCTCTATTCTTTTCTTTAGGGCATTAAATCAAGCATCATTTTTAGAGGAGTCTTATTGAATCAAACAGGCCAAAGAGTTAAACTGATTGGCATTGAAAGTCCTTTCTTCTTTCATCAAAGCCATCATATTATGCAGGAGTTGATTTGTGTCTTCTTTCGGAGGAATGGTTAAGTCCTGAGGTTGGTTTTGGAATTGGTTTAAGAATGAACTAGCTCTTCCACTCTTCTGAAATCTGTTTAGAGGTCTACTCTCTTTATTCCTCCAACCAAGTTGAGAGTTTGCTTTCTACCTCGCGTTATAAGTATTAGAGTAAGGGTCCTACTTTTGATTTGGACAACCTTGGAAAACCGCAGATACCTCTTCATATCGGCCTGGACAGACACTGGAAATATGCATCATCGAACCACAAGTCTCACAACTAGGGGCAATAATACCATAAGGGGTGCTGGTCTATGCACACTCATATTCTTCAACTCTGCAGTGATAAGGGATAATTGAGAAGTCACTTTGCTTTCCAAAGAATCAACTTTTGATTCTAAGGTTGTAACATCACCACTTACTAACCCGAACTAACCATGATAGAAAGGACTAAAACTAGTAAACATACCCTATCATGGTTATTTAAGAGCAATCATATCACTAAGGGGGCTAACTGTCACACCCTGATAATTTTATCCTAATTAATGAATGATTTGAGACTGACTAAGGCCAAATAGTATAGTAGACTGGTAGAGGATCCAGGCTATGAGGAAAAATCAGGATAGGGACATAACGGTCATTTTTAAAAAGATCGGTCAAGAAAGGGCAGTATTGGAAATAATGTCCGAAATTCCTGAAAATTCCCAAAAAAATCATGAAAAATAGAAAGGAGGGTACAGAATAATGTTTGAGGCTTAGAAGATAAATATAGGATTAAAAATAATTTATCAGGGAATTATTTGTAATTATTGGAATTTTTGGTTAATTAAGGAAAATTAGCCAACTTCCATTATTTAAAATATATAGAGGCCTCAAAAAATTCAAGGAAAAATAGGGATAAATTATGTGACATATTATCCTAATTTATAAGATTACTTCCCACCTTTGGATGTACAGAGGTTAGTTTAAAGAATATTTATTACCGAATTATTATCAGTAGAATGTTGATTTTTGACGAAATAAAATTTAGAAAATTATAGAGGGAGGTAAAACTTGAGAAAAATCATGGAATACCCTTGGAATGAGGGGAATTTAAGGAGGTGTTGAAATCAAAATTTTGTGACAGTAAATTGGACAGGATTGTTGGAAAATTGGACTGAAAATACACAAATAATCAGTGGATTGCACTGAATATTGGATGAGTCATTTTTTCCCCAATATTTAGAGTAATATTTCGGCCAAAAATAAGGGGGGAGGATAAAGTTGAAATTTTTCAAATTGTTCAAGGGCATAAAGAGAAATAAGAGACAAAACAATAAAATAATATTTTATTACCACATGAAAATCACATGGTGAATAGGTGTCCATCCATGTGTCAACTTCTTATGGTGTGTGCTCTAAGATTTGTCCATGTGTAAAGTGAAAAAAAATGGACGGCCGAGATCGCATCTTTTTCCTGAAGGGCATTCTTGGAATTTTGAAAAATCAAAGCCTATAAATACCCCCTCTCATGAACAATTCGGCCAAAGAGGTTTCCTAGTGAGGGAATGTTGTGTTCTTGAGTTCTAGGAGAGAGAAAGGAAGAAAGAAGAAGAGAGAGAAAGGGAGAAAGCAAAGTTAGACACCTCTAATCGTCGATTAAGAGCTAATTAAGGTATGTTTACCTCCCTAAGTGTTAATTATTTTTAGTTAATTATTTATTTGAGGAAGATTAGGATTAATTACCTTGATTAATTATGGTTTAGTGGTAGCTAAGATTAATGATGTTATTTGATTAAAGATTAATAAGTAATTAAGGTTAGCTACCTTGATTAATTAGTAATTAGTGATTAGTTATGCTAATTGAAGGATGATTAATTATGATTAATCATGTTGATTAAGGAATGATTAAGGGTTAATCATGTTGATTAGAGAATGATTAATGGTTAATCCATAAGGGATTAGTGACTTAATCTTAGAGGACTATGTTGTATTAATGACTATATGACTTGAGGACCTTAATTAAATATTGGATTAAGGATTAAGGGTTAGTGATTAACTAAGAAAACAAGATTAATCATGGATTAAGGAAGAATTCCAAGACCTTAACTGAGGATTAAGGCTTGGTCAAACTAAAGTCAAAGGATTAGGAAAGGTATACAGGAATTATAAATTGAAAGGCACAAGGGTAGTATTATATTGAGAAAGAATTGTATACTGGATATGGAATTTACCATACCCTTACTATATGGTTGATAGGCAATTTTATGGAAACCTAGGAGGACCTTAAGCAAGGAAACAAGGAGGAAACAGTAAGCATGGAACCGAGGTAGTGTGAACTTGTAATTATTTTGTTGACCTACATTTGGTGTTTCTGCTATGTGTGTTTATGTGCCATAAGAATGTTTATGCCCAGATGATGTGAACTCCTTGCAATGTATGCCTTAGCTCTTGCATGATTGAGTTTTGACCAGAATGATTATATGCTCCATGATATGATGACATGGATACAGAATGGTTATGGCATGGCATAAAGACTAGTAATGTTATTTTACTGCATGTAGCATGACATCTTACGCATGTTGACTTGATGGTTGTATGTTCAATGCTACTGGGATTTCTATGAAATCTCATTCCTCCTATAACATGATATCCTAGGTGCCACTACTTCCAAGGAAAAGGGAAAAGAAATAATCATGGCTTGAGGAAGTTATGAGTTATGTAATGTATTATATGGTTTTAAACCTTTCTCTTTCAAGCCATGTAAGCATATTATGATCTTGAATACATGATATGATAACCTTTTTGAATGTATATTAATGGTAGAGTACCTTTATATGTGATTATGGTATGCTTATAGTGAAAAACGAAATGGTGCTATAGTTAGTGAAAAAGGAGAATAAAAATGGTCTAGATTTGACCAAACTTTGACCAACAAAGACCCTGGTCAAATGGTTGAATTTTTCCATGAAATTTGGCATGAAAATAGATCTTATTTTTCTCTTTAAAATTAGTGGTAAAACGTCACAATCAGAGCTCTGTGTAAGAAGTTATGCCTTTCCAAAGTTAGGCAAAAATCCTGAAAAGTAGAAAAATGACCAAATGAACAGTACTTTTTGAAATTAAAATCAGATGCGTTTCAGATTAAATTGGAATCTGTGGTCATTTTTCCTTGATATATAATGTTAAGAGCTTCAAGTGAGACTTGGAACGACCTTGTTTCGATTTTTCTAGAATTAGTTATGATTTTCCAAAGTTATGCCAAGTTTAAGGTTAAGTGAATAGTAATGCGGGAAAGGAAATTTTTAAACTCAGGTTTTTCAACCCGGTAACCTTAAATTGCGCTTCCGAATATCTTAACTTGGCATAATATAAGGTTGCAAACGTAAGGTGTTACACTAACCATGATAGAAAAGCATTTGACCTTAATTAAGGCTATCATGGTTAGAAAGAATAACCTATATTTGTAATCATGGCAAACATGGTTATAAAACAATACGCCTCTAAATGATAAACTATAATAGCAGTTTAGATTTGACTATATTAGTCAATACTAGCAACAACTAAACTTGCAAAAATTACCATTATTACATCGTGGATCCATAATAATTCAATCACATGCAATCTAAGGTCCTCGGGCCCACTACCAGCACTCTAGTCTAGTGTTTAGACAAAATAAACCAAAGATAGAAGGTATAATATGTTCACTAAGTCAAATGACATAAAAATATGAGAAGGTAAAATAAGTCCTAAATGAATGCAATCCTGATGCGTGGCAATATACGAAAAGATTGCATAAAATAAGGTCCAAAAGCTCTACACTGTCAGCTATAGCTATTGAGTCTCAGGAGTTTTCCCTGAAGGTCCCGCTAACGTATTGTTTCCTGAAAAATGGTAAAGCAACGGGAGTAAGACAGCGTCTCAGTAACTAAATCCCTACCTATCACACACCCTAGCATGGGCTAGCGAGGTGTCAGGTAGGATACACAGAGTTAATAATAATTGATAAACATTTATTTAACATTTAAACTCATAATAATCTTACAAGACAGATATTTCCACCACTCTCACGCAACTGATACATTTCAAAAGAGATAACATACTTGTCATTTATTTAGAAGATATAAATATCAATGAATATCCCATGTCATATGCAATTGCTGAACCCAAATCCATTGTTATATCCTCCTTATTTTCGCCGACTGGACCCATAGGCTAAGTTCTTTCCATTTGACTGGCAACTCTGACAAGCTCACCACATGAATGATGTGGACCAGCCAAAGACCACAGAGCACTCAATGGACCATGGGTCCCCCCTCGAAGAACTAGTGGGTGTCGCAGTCCCTCGAAGAACTAGTGGGACAATAATAGCAGCCAACCATAGAGCTCCGTATGGAGACTAATACCACGTGACAAGTATATGAATCTCAATAACTCCAATTATCTCTTTTTCCCACCCAAAATAGATGCACAAGGTTCAAAATGACACATTTATATACATAATCAATGGAATTTTATAATAACACTACATAATCGTGATCACCAATTTCTTGCAATACAAACTATGTCAATCCTTTTTAAAATAGCATCCCACAAGATAGTTTGTACAAAACGTAATATACTTTTATAGAATTAATTATAAATCCGCTCACCAACTTCATACTAGAGCATGCAACAGATAGAAATTTAGTTACCTGGTCTCCAAGCTAACAGTCAACTACAACCAAAGTCCAACCTCAAAATGCCACAATAGAGTTTATATCTACAAAAAAAATTAAAATATTATCTCTATAATGTTAGAATAGGCTACTCACAAAATTCTAGCCTCTAACTCCTCCTCTAAAAGCTTTGATTTTTACTCAGAATTCTAGCCTAAAAGACATTTCTCTAAGGTTTGGAATGAAAACATATATATATGATTTAAACTCGATTCCTAAATTTTCCTTACTTAAATATCCTTTAATTATTAGATTATATTATTAGGATCATCAAATTATAATGTAAATAGACAAACTGTAAATTTATAACTTATATTCCATCTTCGAAGGACTTAGACAAATAGACTTAGTACGAACCAGGTTACTCTCACTACAGTAGTTAAACGCTTAATCTAACCATTGAATTTAATTTCCTATCTATCATGATACTATCCTCTAAATTATAGCTCAATCTAACAGTGAATGAAGTTTAAAATGCTAATTTACTACTCAGGACTCTATCTGCTAAATCTAAAAGATATAAGTTAAAAAAAAACATACCTAATAACTTGTAACTCGGAGATCAAAATGATGATCCAACCGTTGAAATTGACGATTTGGATGTCCCAAATGGGCTGACCAAATTTGAGTCCAATCCAACGGTTAATAAACTCAAAACTAGCACTTTTCTAAGACTACCTCAGATGTGTGCGAAAATTATTTACTCACTTCAAACTCATTCACTCTAAAGATTAGTCGATGTGGAACTTCTATACCATGGTATAATTTTCTAGAATATCATGCACACACAATCACACACAAAAACATTATTAAAATAATAATAATAATAATAATTTGCTTATATCTAACTTTTTTTTTATTAACTTAATACTAAAATATATTTATAAATTTAATTAAATACTAGATAAAAATAAGGATGTTATAGAGGTGTCCATTCTTCTGTTGTGAAATGTAGAAGCTCCCAACTCATGTACTACTCTAGTGTCTCTTACACTCAAGGAACAAAAAACCGGACCGGACATTAAACCGGTTGAGGTAGTGGTTCAAGGGTTAATGGGTTAGACCGGGGTCAACTCGGGATCAAACCGGTCATATTAAAATAATTTAATTTAATTAAAAATGACAAAATATAACAATAATAATAATTACTAATAACAAAATATAAAGAAATACAATAAGAATTTGATTGTAATAATAATAAAGTACAACAATATTGAGAATTTTGATCTTTATAATTTTTTCAATAACTAAAATTAATAGTTATTGATGCCAAACTCATCATCAAAATTCATTTAAATCTATAATAATTGAGATATTAGGAGTTAAATGAGAAAAAATAGGATAAATATCAATATATTTATTTAAACCCCGGTTCAATACCGGTTCATACCGGTTTTTACCGGTTTTCACGGTTCACACCGGTTTGACCGGTTCAATCCGGTTTGAACCGGTCCCCGGTTTAGCTTATGAACCGGACCGACCACCACTGACCGGTTTTCACCGTTTAACCGGCCCGGTCCGGTCCGGTTTTTTTTACACTGCTTACACTATATTGCTGATGATTCAAGGCCATTTTCTTGATCAAATCCCATGCCTCTTCAGCAGTGGAGTCTATCAAAGATCCTCCTGATGCAGCATCTAACATACCCTTCTCCTGGTTCTTCAACCCATCATAAAAATATTGCATCAGTTGTTCATCTGGAATTTGATTATATGGGCATCTTAAGACAGGTCTTGGAATCTATTCCAATAGTCATAAAGAGACTCATCATAATCTTGCTTAGCTAAATAGATCTCCTTTCTCATTGATGAAGTCTAAGAAGTCAAAAAGTATTTCTCCAAGAATGCTTTCCTTAAGTTCCCCTAGCTGTGATATACATCAGTCACATGCCTTGAAAGGCTCATATACCACTCTCGAGCTTTACCTTCCAATGATAACGAAAGACCTTCCACAGCACTTGGTCTAACGATGCTCCCACAGGCTTCATTCTCTGACAAACCATAGAAAGGGATTACAAATGAAGATAAGGATCTTCTCCTGTCAAGCCATGTAATTTTGGAAGTGAGTTAATCAATAAACCTTTAATTTCAAAGTTAACTTCAAAATTTGGACATGTAGTAGTAAAGGGGTCAAAATTGACATCAGATGTGGTGGCTTCCCTAATTGTTCTTCTTTTAGGGTGCCCATTATTTTCTCCCACTCTCTCTTGTTCTCCATTCCCTCTGTTGCCGCCATTCCTCACTTGGTTAGCATTAGGGTTAGAATTAGGTGGGTTAGGTGGTAAATTAGCCATGATCTCTTCTTCAATAGGTTTACTCTCGCTACTAGATAGGCTAGATTCCACAGGGATGTTTTCTTTTTCAACCACTAATTCACTTGTCCCCTCAACTCTCTTCTCTCTTCTTATCTCTCTAAGTCTCCTCTCAGTCTTAGGGTTAAAGGTACAAGCTTGGTTTTTCGTGGCATGCAAGAACAAAATCACAGAGAAAGAGCAAAGAAAATTGACTTGCAACACATAAAGTAAAATAAAAGTATGAATTGTGATTGATGCAAGTGTATGTATGAGTATAGGTGTGTATGCACAGAAAGAAAGGCAAAAAGTTCAAGTTTCAAAACTTGTCCAAAAGGGTTCACCGCAGCGAAAGCAGAAGTTGGCCGCAGTGAAGGTGTCCCAAGGGATCCTCGTGAATTTTTGCTAGTTAGCCGCAGTGAAAGCAGGGGTTTGCTATGGCGAAAGGTCACAAAGAGCAAGACAGAGTTCTGGACGATGCAAATATAGAGTGAAAATACTAGGGGTATAGAAAATCAGTATATTTTTTTGTATTTCCAAAAATTTTGATGCTATGCTAAATAAAAACCTTTACTATGAGCATGTATGCACCTAAGCTATATAAAATGCAATCTAAGAAGGCTCAAAACCTCAATTATTAGAAAAATGACACAAGCTAACCTAAAGAACCAATTTTTTTGGCTCCCCACAATGGCGCCATTTGATTTTCACAACCTATTCTAGACCTTGGAGTTAAATCAAAATTTTTGCAAGGATTACACTATAGGGTGCAACCTCAGGTCGTTTCACTTAAATGGAGCCTAAACGAAATGGACCTAAGCTAACTTAAATGCCATGCAATGCAAACTTGAACATAAACAGGGGGTTTGGTTTTTCAAAATCATTAAGTAAATTGAATGTATGATAAATAAAATATTTTTAGATTTTTGGAAATGAGTAATGAATGCTAGTAAAATAGATAACCAACAATGATTGAGATCCTCTTAAAGGTGTGCTCAGGTTTCATAGTTCAAATCAATTGATATGGGAGTAGAAATCACTAAGTTTCAAAATGATAAACCTTAAAGTACTCTTTAAGTCCAGAATCTTAATAAATGAACTCTATTTCTCAAGATCCTGTGAAGTGCTCTTAGTGTGTGTAGAAAGATTGATTAATGCAATAGGTCAAATGCAATCAAAATCAACTCAATATCAAGACACAACCATGTAAGGGTAGAGAGAATCAAAAGATTACAACTGACACACATGAAACTTCATATGTTTAAGCTTAAGGTTCTACAATAACCAATCCACTACACAAATGAATATCTAAAGTTGATTACAACTATAATCAAGTAGGTCAACTATAAATTACAAATCCTAAATCTAGAAATTCATAAATTCATAGCTGAACCAGGATTAAACAACTCCCCTT
>NW_021633949.1:0-32441 GCF_004799145.2 Neltuma alba
TTGATCTACCCTATTCTCCTGCACTTCCGTCTTCTTTATCTTATTCTTTCTCTTTTTCTTACCGGTTGGATTTCCAGAACATGGAATCCAGCCCATGCTTCTTCTTATTTTCTCCCTAGCAATGCCGGACACAACAGTAAACTAGAAGATTCAAAATGGCCGAAGAATCAGTAACTCCAGTTCACAGCAGGAACCATCGCAGACCCGAACCCGACACTGAACTCACAGTGCTCGGGCAGCTACAATTGGGAAAGAGACAACACAACACAGTGATCGCAGAATCTGAATCGCCTAATTGCTTCTCATATCTCACAGCTTTCCATTTCCCTCGAGAAATTTCGTCATTAGCGTCCCTTCGGTCGGAGAAACCCCATCGGTTTGTGAAGCACGACGCCTCACTGCCACAGGATCACCACGGAGGACAGCTTGAGACTGAAACATCTATAAACGATGTCGCTTGAGGACCAATCTCTAATAGAATATTTGCTTTTAGGATTAAAGTTAAAACCTGTCATAAAATGTCATGCTAGCCACTCCTATGTGCCCCCCCTCCCACATTCTTCTATCCGAATCTGTACATTCAGATGCTTTTATGCCGCTTTTGGAATTTTCATGTTATATTATATATTTCTCAAAAAATCACTAAAAAATTCTTATTATAAAATTTATTATTTAAAGAGAGAATTATAATGAGGTTCCAAATAAGGAAAACAATTGAAAAAAACAAATCTGTCATTCTCACTATAAGACTTGTTATTATAAACTGTTGGGTTGTTATTGAAACTTTTTAGTAATTTTTTTTTTATGGGATTTGATTGTAATTCTTCTTATTTAAAGGTGTTAGAACTCGCGTTGAGTAGATACAATTTCTTTCGTGATGCAAAATAAATCTTTAACAGTAAGTAAATGTCTTCTATTTTTCATACAAGTAATGGAGAATTTATTCGTTGAGAATAAATTGCATCCAGATTTCAAAATAACTTCAAGTAGTTTTTGAACATTAAATATCAAGGAAACCGGATGATCAGAGATTTGGCCGCCCGCAAAGTTCAAAACTTTTTAGCATGTAACTGGTGAAGTACTAACAGCTGTAGATCTTAATGACACTGCCATCATTATCACAAGGTGGGTCTCACAGTTAGTCCAATGCCGACTTCTTCTTTTTTTTTTCCTTCTTCTTTATTTGCCTGCTTTGGTTTCTTTATCCTTTAAGTCAATAAAAGTGGCTTTAGAAGAAACAAGCGATCATGATAACGTGGAAGAATTATTCCAATGATCAAACAAGTGTGTTCCTGGTCTCGTTTAAAATTAAACTTTGAGATCAATTTGACGTCAAAATTTAGATAAACTCAATTTTTTTAAATCATGTTGATGTGAATCGCTAGGACCATATGAGAAAGGATTAGTACGAATTGAGATGTAATTTGACATGAGAATAATGACGATACAGTCGTTGTTTTCATTAACATTGAAAGAAATTAATCAGTGACTCCGCCAAAGGGTGTATATACTCCTCCGGTCCTTATTATAAGACCTAATTTGACTTTTTATTTGGTCCTAATTATAAGACTCAATCATTTGTCTCTTATATTTATGCATTTTTTTCCAAGATAATCTTTCTAATAATGATAGTTTTAGCCAATATACTTAATTAGCAAGGATATTTTAGGAATGACAACACTTATTTATTATAAAATTAATTTAATTTACTTCCTTAATCTCCTCAAATAAGTCAATTGGGTCTTATAATTAGGACCGGAGGAGTACTACCTCTAGTCTTTAATATAAAATCCTGTTTAATTTTTATTTTGATCTTAAATATAAGATTTTAATCCACTCTATTTCTCATATTTATATTTTTTTTCCAAAGTAGCCCTTCTAATAATAAGAGTTCTAGTCAATATATTTGATTAATAAGGGTATTTTAGGAAAGACAACACCTATTTAGAACAAATAACTAACTCAATTTACTTTTTTAATATCTTCAAATTAGTCAACCGGCTCTTATAATTAAGACCGGAAATAGTGTTAGACAAAGAGAATATAGTTAAATCCTCCTTTCTTAGTTGACGTTCATCTTTTTCAAATTTTCTTTGAATGATATGTGAGAATTACATATCTTTTCTTTTCAGACTTTGACGCGAATTTTGAATGATGCATTTTTTCAATAAACTTTGTCTCAACCAGTTGTTATTATAAGGCTCCTTTTTCATTATCTTAGGATTTCATCTATCTATTTCTTAATTATATTTTATTTTGATATCTCTTAATTAACTAAGCACCCTCCTAACCCAACAAGACGCCATCTTTCAATTGATGAACTTCATTAAGAATAATTTTATTTTAAAATGTTAACTAATCTTAGCCAGACTCTTTATCAATATATGTGAAGTTATTAATATATCCTTAAAATTAGAATGGGGAAGAGTATATTCATACTAAATTAACGTGACAAGAGACGATATGTATAAACAATTATCGAAATCTTGTGGCGGATCTGTGTGTGTCTCTCTCTCTTTTCGGCCTACAATGTTAAAGGTTTTAACTTTTAAATGAAACGGGCAGGAAAAGAAATTGAGCAGCACAAGTTTGTTTGTGGTAACATATATGTTTGTGTAATATCTAGAATTATGGAATTTATCGTTATTGATTAGAGTTCTTGCATGTCTGGGATTAAACCAAAAAAATAATTAATACTACCTCCGGTCCTAATTATAAGAGCCAGTTGACTAATTTGAAGAGATTAAGGAAGTAAGTTGAGTTAGTTATTTATCCTAAATAGGTGTTGTCTTTCCTAAAATATCCTTACTAATCAAGTGTATTGACTATAACTCTTATTATTAGAATGACTATTTTGAAAAGAAATGTATAAATATAAGAGACAAAATGGATTGGAGTCTTATATTTAGAACCAAAATAAAAGTCAAATAAGGTCTTATATTAAAAACCGAAGGTAGTATATCATACACGCCATTTTTCACCTTCCACATATTTTCTTTATTAATGATTAAAAAATAAAAAGAAGGGCATGTCATGCGTCTGTGTAAGGAAATACACAATCTAACTCCATCAGATTAAACAAGCGTCCATTTTGTGGATTACAACACCGATTATTTCTTACTAACGAGGACTTGTTGGAATCGAGGGAGAAGCAAACGCAGGGGAAGGAGTACCAGTGAGACTCCACGATGCAAAAATATCAACAAGTTTGCAGCAAGTAGGGCCGCTGAATCGAATTGAATCATGCTTGGTGGTCAAGGCATCTCATGGTTGTGCTTTCCCTCGTACTTGGTCCTAACTGCTCCTGGCTCATCTATTGCTCTTTCATCATGTTTTCGCACCTTACACTTCATGTTAGTACAGCTATAGTAACTTCTACAACACAATTTCAATTTTTCAGCCATTTTTCAAAGGAGCTGTAATATCTTCTGAGCCAGAAAACATGTCAAGGGGTGTCTTGAAGTCTCGGGCACGCTAACTTCGCATCACATAAAGGCCATGCTGAGAAGATTGAAACTCTATCAAATATCAAACCTGGGATATGGATTGCCCTTCACAGCCTTCTGCCCATATTGTTTCCAGCGGAACCCATCCCCTACTATTTCTGAATCTGCATAATTTGGCACCACTCCTCCAGGCCCTTCACCTTCCTCTGAAACTGCTATTTCATAGGATTTGCTACTCTCGTTTTTCCTGAAGCAACAGCAATTAAATATAGACTACAGTAAAATACATATATACGGGAAAATGAATCATGTCGCTTGATATGTTTTTATCAGACACAAAACATATGAGAGGTACCTTCTTTTGCTTCTAGGCTCTTCCTCCGCCTCAAACTCCTTTCTTCCTCCTTCCTCGCAATACCCAGTTTGAGCGCACGAATTCTCAAGGCCTCCTCCCCCACCATCTAACAGAGGAGTTTTTCCTTCTTTCCTCTCTCCATTGTCACTGCTCCATAAATTGTTGTTGTGTCACTGTCTTGACTCATTTCGTCGCCCGCCGCTCCTGATAATAAAGCCGAGTTTCGCTTAGGAGGCTGAGGCTTTGAATGATTGTGTGAACCATTATATACTATTTCTGCAATCTGACCATCAAGTGATCTTTCAACCTTCTTCTTAGCGGCACAATTAGGATATGTGCATTTGTAGTAACTCCTCGGGTACTCGGTTCCTTTAACCTGCTTCTGCCCATATTTCTCCACTTGAATCCATCATAAGAAGGTCGGCCGCCATGGTTATCGAATGTTAAAGCCTTTGTGTCTTCCTCCACCTTACAGGGTTCAGTTGCTTGGGGGGTATCAACTTTTGGGTGTAAATAGTCTCTGAACTTTCTTGCAGTGGAGGCTGATGATGACCGGTACTGCAATTTCTCTTTTCCAATAGAAACAAGGACATAACATCAATTTTCGAAATGATATCCACATAGGAAAAGGGAGTTATTCAATTATTTACAGTACTGACCATATTTGCCAAGAGAGAAGCAGTGGTCTTTGATACAACTTTTGCCATTGGCTTGTAAATCTTGCCAGATTTTGCACTCTGAAATTAAGAGGAAAATACAGAGAGATATTGGAAGTGAAGAAGCCCTTAAAAGTATAGATTGTCATGTCATTATAAAGTGGAAGTTCACCTGAGACGAATCAAAACCAGCAGGAGGAAGGGGGTGATATGGGGATAGCCTGGACCTCACAGTTTTGGGTCTGATGGCTGAATCTGAGGTTTGATAAGAGTGAACAGAGGAAAAAGAGACATTAATGGCACCTGCAAGCGGTTTTGAGACAGGTCTAAAGGTGGAGCAAGTAGGCCTTGAAGCAACAGGTTTTGCAATTACTGCTCTTTCTGCTTCCTCAGCTTCCATCTTCAATCGCTATGTCATTGCGGAGTTGTGATTCCTTCATGTAGGAAGGAGAAGCAAAATCATCGTCTTCAGAATATGAAAGACAGCAAATAAGAGAATGTTATTAGGCGTCCCACTCGTACTATTCTTGCCAAGTTTCGATAGTAGAAGTGCACTAAATATAATGTAGGTGATTATCTTTGCTCAAAAAAAAAAAATAATGTAGGTGATTATAATATTTGAAGATATGACATGAAGGGATCAGGATAAAGCCATCCTTTTCATATGAGCGAGCTAAAATGGGGTATGAGAACCGTAAAGAAATGAATATATCCGCTAGCAATTTTCTTTTCTCAAGCGTGTTGGATCAAAAACAAATAAAAAACCAACTTCGCCGTCCGTGGGGATCGAACCCACGACCACGTGGTTAAAAGCCACGCGCTCTACCACTGAGCTAGGACGGCCAGACAAGTATGCTGGTAAAACAATTTGCACAGCAGCTTATGGTGAAACAATTTTAAAAAGTAACGCCATCCGTGGGGATCGAACCCACGACCACGTGGTTAAAAGCCACGCGCTCTACCACTGAGCTAGAACGGCCCCATAGTGCCCGCGCGCACATATTATATTCTAAAGAACACTGATTCAATCACCTCTAACTTCAGGATAATGTTAAATTTGAATTCTAGCCAGAATTAAATTTAAATGAAATTGTAAGTAAAATTTTAATTTTAACCAAAAGAAAGTAAGACAAGATCTTCTTGAAAGTAATGATTAAAAATGATCACATTATTAGTTGTAAAAAATTACCTTAATATTATTGTAGGCAGTTTACCATTTTTTTAAATGGATTAATTTAGTTAAACCCTTGAATTTGGTTGATCTTCATGTATTTTTACCATTGAAATATAATTTTATCTAAACTTAAGTGTACAAATTCAAATACATATAAGTTTATAGTTTGTATTTTTCTTGCCAACATCTAAATTAAGTACTGTTTAGGGTTTAGTACTTTTCGGATAAGATATGAATAACACAATAATCACAAAATATGATTCTTTAATTGAACTCGATGTATGCTGATGTTGCCTCACCCTAATAACAGTAGGTATTTGGAAAATTTAGTGTTAGTACCTCTTGCTTCTTATCACCAAAACACAATATTCAAAGGATGTTTGATTAAAGCTATAATGATGTCCTCTAAATGCATCCAACCCCTGTGCAGTGGTATGTTTTGTTCCCCTTGTTTTGTTATTTAATTAATGATGTTCTCTAGAGCAGTTAATTACCATGTAGACATGAATTGCAATGTCCAAATACCTGTTCGTGTCTTTGCTGAAATGAAATTGAATTATGCTATTTGGCTCTGCGTCCGTTTTGGACGTGACATGGCAGAAATTTGTCAGTGTGAAAATGACTGCCTGAGATGGAGGCTAAATGCCAAGCATTGACATTAGGGTTTGAGGGTTAGTTGAGATTTGGAATGGTAGCTGAAAATTGAGGTTGCAACGGTACAAGAAGGTTGCTGTTGCTTACCATGTAGCAGTACCGTCCATCACCAAACAACTACATTACATTATGATTATGACGAGTAGTTATGTCATGTGAGCCACCGCACTTCCCAATGGAAATGGATTCATTTCTGAACGATCCCTTTCAATAAAGGGAGTTATCATGCAGCTACTGAGAGTAAATGGTGGCGGTTTCCAGTTCAGTCCAAGCAACACCTAAAGCAGTCCCTGCCCGTGATAAAATGGGGAAAAAAGCAACGAGACTTGCATTAGGATAATAGACATGCAAGATTTGACCCCTATTTTGAAAGGGAAACTAATATATTACTATGCTTGCTTTGTTTAATCTGGTTTGAAGATGCTTTGACATGGGCTTCGTCATCATGAAGACGCTTTGAAAGTGCGCAATACCGGGAGTCAGCGTTGTAGCTTAAAATGGGTGATAATGACATACTGTATTACTAACTCAAATCCTTAATATAAAAGTTAGTTTGACTTTCAATTTAGTTCTAGATATAAAACTCATTTTATATATGATTAGTAAGGGTATTTTGGGAAAGACAATACATATTTAATATAAATAATTAACTTAAACTTTTTTAATCTACTCAAATTAGTCAAACTAACACTTATATTAAAGACAGGAGGCAGCAGCAGCAGTAGCAATAGTAGTAGGAGCAGCAGTAGTAATAGTAGTAACTTTCTTAATCTACTTAAATTAATCAAGCTAACACTTATATTAAAGACAGGAGGTGCGGTAGCAGCAGCAGCAATAGTAGTAATAGTAATAATAATACTATTACTATATTATTATTATTATTCATTTGCATGTGACTGAACTATGTCAAGGATTCGATCCCAATTTTAGATTTTGCATGCTATTGTTTCTCTTATAGAGGGACTAGAATTTTCATCCCATTAGCTTCCATCTCTTTTCAAATGACGTACGAGGCCAAATTCGTGATTGGGATGCTTGATAATGACAAATGCGGAAAAAAGGGGAAAACGTAAAACTGAACATATTCGTTTTCACCACCATTCGCATATTCTGTGGTGCAGACGACACATGAATGGGAACCCATTATTCACTTTTTCTCCCCATGCTCATCCTCACGGCATTTCTCAGGAAAGCCTTCGCCAATTCAGGGCACAGTTCACCCCCCAACGTCAGGAAATGTTACGTTAGCTTTGGAAGAATTTGATTTAAGATTGCACACAGTCGCCTTCGTCATTTCAAAAATATCGAGGCGTTTACGCTTAGTCTAATTGTAAAATTACTGTTCACTAGGATCCAAAATTTTCAATCATAAACGCCCTTCGTTGAGTTATACAGGGTACACCTGAATTAACAGACTTCAACTGGGTCCATGGAAATTGTTCCTAACATGAATTTTTTTTCCCAACTGAGAGGTTGAAGCAGGCAGTGTAAGAAGAGAGAGAAAGAGCAACAGATGAATGGGAGAATGGAGATAGGCATTTGATTGTTCCAGCATAATATCAAACAAGGACTAGCAAATGTGCAGCAGCCAAATGAGTTTTCCGAGCGTCCAAATATCATAACAACAACGTCTGTTAAATTAATGACACCATAAATTGATTTGAAGTAGCCGAATGAACAAGCTGGAACAGCTGGAGTCCATTTTACATTGACACAATACAGACGCAGACACCAACAATTCTCACATTCCACGTGAAGATTCCTACACTCATGATCATGCCATTTGCGCAAGTGCTCTGAATCAGCTGTCAGTTGGCTCTTCTGCCTCACTTGTACTTTTGTAGGAGGCCTGTCGAACAAATTGTCCACGAAAGCGAGGCCGCTGTTCCGCTAATTTCTTTCTACTTTGATATCGAACCTAAAATGCAAATCGGATCAAGAAAGGAACAAGTAATCAAATGAGCGTGGCATGATAAATACTTTCGTAACAGGAGTAGATTGGCTCCAATTCAAATGGGTAGCCCATATAAATCTACTTCTAGTAGAAATAGTATCCCCTCGATAAAGCCTTACCTCAAGCCTGACTGATTTTAGAACTCTAACTGACCAAATCTCTAGGATTTTTTTTTTTGGGAGGGGGGGGGGCTATGCCAATATTTGTAATTACAGGGTAGCCAACGTGAAAACTAAAAGCTGATCTTAATCAACAACAGTCCCTAACAGAATCCCCGACCGATTATATTAATGCATTCATGCTACAATTACCATATCTATTGGCTTCCAAGCTCCTTCAACTTGGTTGAGACCTTCACTAGCATTTGTGTGTATCGAATTGGTGGGGGTTAGGGTAATATGGGAACCTAAATACCACATTGAGTAGCATGAGATGCTTAATAGGCATTTATGTGGATAGATTTTCCCACACCCATAGCTAACTTTTGGAGGTGGTTTCCTGCCCCACTTGAGTATCCCCTTAATTCATATTAACGCTAGTGGTTGATGGTTTCAAAAAGACTGCCTATGGAAAGTCCTAGCTGGTGGAGTCTTTTAACTGACAAGAAGTCAAGCGAAGTTTTACTGCAGATTGCAACCACTGGAACATCAGCTCTCAAAGCCGATTGATGGAGAATTCAGAAGCATACAATGCCTAAATTCCCACATCAAGTAGTATGAAATTCTTAATGGGATATTTAAGTAGGTTGATTTCCCTGCCTTAGTAGCTAGCTACTGAGGGAAGGTCCCCATCTCACTTTGAGTGCCCATCACAAATACACAATGATAATGATCGTGGATAGAGTCACAATATCTACCCAAAGAAAAAGGAACTATAAATCCTCCAGTAGCATCATAGCAGTGCTATCTTTTTTTTTTCACTGACTGACAGCTTTGACAGATAAAAATTCAGGGAGCAACTTTTGAGGGCCAAACATTAGAGAGAACGTGCAACAAAAATACAGAAAATGCATGAGACGAGAATAATGAGAGTAAGGTGAGAGTGACACCATATTACCAGGATAGGTAACAAGCATTTGATGATATCTAGGTCAGTTACCTTTTTCCGGAAGCACCTCTCTTTTCTCTTCTGCCGAAATTTAGTCAAGGCTGCTTCTCTTTGCGAAGTCTTCTTCTGATCCATCCTGTTAGCACTTCCACCTCCACTCCCACTTCCACTCCCACTAGCATCACCATCTCGACTATTCCCAGCAATTCCATTGTTATTCTCTATGTTTATCCCTCCAGCATTGACTGCAGTACTGCTCCCATTTTGTCCATTGCTTCCATTGTTGCTGCCTGAGACACTTCTATTGATACTATAATTTCCAACATTACCTTCAACCATTTCGACTACATTTGATGACCCGCAGTGGGGTGCTGTGCCAGTAAGTTTCTTTGATGATGCATCATCATGGTCCGGAGGTAGTTGATGCTGCATGTTGTTCACGATGCAGCTATGGTTCTTGTATATCCCATGGAAGTCCTGCGTTGAAGAGTCCTTGTGTACACCTCCTCTAGGTGGTTCTAGCATAGTTGAGGCTGTCGTATCTCCATTATTATGTACTGCAACTTGTTGTGACGTACACATCAAGTTGTTTCTTATAGGCTGGAAGGCAGAAGATTGGTACAAACATTTACTTGGAGATGCCACTGTTGTCTTGCTCATAACAGCAGATTTAGTGAAAGCGTTATCAGTTGTGGATCCCATGTCAATGTTATTGCTGGCACCATTCGAGTTCTGGTTAGGGGGGTTTCCGCTAGAATGGGATTGAATGTCACGTGATGAATCTTTCTTTGTAACTTCTAAGCTATTGTTATGCGGAGAATTGCTTCCAGCACAACCACCAGGAGATTTCTTAGCATTAGAAGCCGCATTATACCTATAGCAGAAGACTTGTTCAAATATACTTGCATTAATCTTTAAATTAACTCCGACTAATAACCAAAAAAAAACAAGAAATAAAGCCATCATACCTTGAAAAGGCCGAAAGGTCTGAACGTCTTAAAACATTACGCTCATCCTGAATTGTAATCCCAGCATCTTTAACTCCTCTAAGTCTCTTTAAACTGAGCTCAAGAGATGGTAATTCTTCATTATCATTGATAGCTTTGCTTTCAGTATCTGAGGACTTGGCTCTTCTATTTGAGGCTCCGAATTCTCCACCATGAATCCGCAAATCATAACTGGTAACAGCATCAGACTGACATGGACCTTTGCATCTTAACTTGCTAGAAGGATCTTCACAGTGAAGTTCCAGCTGTCCCCTATTAAGCTGCTCATTGAATTTAGAGGAGCCTGTATCAAGTCGGTTGCTATGTTTTTTGCCCAAATTGTTGGCTAAGACCTCATTTCTATAGTCAAGAATCAAGCCCAGATCCCTACTCGAGTCCACTTTCAGATCTATGAATAGCACCGGAAAAGAACAAAACACAACAAAACAATTGGAAAAAGATGTGTGAAAAAACTTTCAGACACAACTGTACGCATGCAAATGCACAAATCTCTACATAAATGCATAAACAAATGGCAAGTGGTCATTATACAGACAGTAAATTTAGAAACAAAAAAATAGTTAAGGGACAAAACATGATATCAACAACATAGAAGCCCAAAATCCAGTTAAATAACTGTAAATTTGATGTCAATTAACAAGCTTAGTGAAATTGAAAATTAATTATATTTCAGTTTTCCCATAATTTGGCTGAAACTTTTTAAGTGCAAGAGCAAACGTCAGTAAATTGAGGCAGGAGCAAAGCATTCCTCGGTAGGCATTTTAATAGATTAAGGCATGAACCAAGAAAACAAACTAGCACATTTGAAATACAGTTTTGGTGTTCAGTTATCTGTTGAAGAATTTTACTCAAAGCTAGGGCAACCTAACGAGGTTCCTTGGGGAGAAAATCAAAGCAGAGGACCATAATGAAGACAAGGAAGGGAATTTCCCCAAAAGTAAATGTAAAGGTAAAACTTGGCTGGAGAATATTCTAGCATTCAACTTCCACCAAACATATCTTATTATCATAACATCATTGCAAAACAAAAATCACCAATCAGCACGCTAAAATTACCATAACATCACTGAGCCACATGGCTCTTTTCTGGAAAGAAGGAAGAAGGAAGAGTTAATGCAGCAATAAGAACATTTCACTCTTACCAAGCTGATCCTTCTGATCTGGACACTCCTTTATGGCTACAGAAAACATCTTGTTTCCACTAATTTTGGCATTTGACAGAACAACTTGAGCACAGGTGCTATCAGGGCACTCAGTTATATGATCCCATTGGGATGGTTTGGGACTGTCAACTTCTATAGCTTGTTTAGTCCATGAGCTCTGTAAAAAGAAAATAAATGATGAGATTTGCACTTACATTTTTCCTAGCAAAGTATCTACCAGAATGGATCTACAGGGTGGGGTTCGTTTGAAGTAAAAGACGTAGATACAAACATAATCGATGATAATAATAATTAATCATATGAAAAATTTTAAAGCCCTAACGTTAGAATATAAGACAGGAGGTCAAATTAATTATTCAGCCATTCAAATCACAGAAGTACCCATTCCTACTCTTGCAAGCAAACTGTTGCAAATTCATTCAGAAGGAAAGAAAAAGTGGAGGCTAAATTACGAATGGACTGCAGTCTATGGATTTACCATTTGTCTACCTCTGGCTTCTGACTAACATATTCATGAAACTTATGAAGCTCAAGATGTGATCTTCACCTTATATCACACATCACGGTTTACCATTTAATCTCTTAAACTGAGTTTTAGACCATGCTTTTCAGTCTTTTTGAGCTCAGGGGAATAATAAAGACATAAAAAAGTCAACACCATAATAGTTTTTAGAACACGGGGTGACAAAGTAAGCTCCAAGCCATAGGTGGATCATATGTAATTTAACCACAGTAAAGGAAATTATAAACAATACAATGACAAAGCTCGTAAACAAATGTAGTTATATGACACTAAAACATATGAGCTTATACAACACTTCCTGTGTTGTCTATCTTGGGTTTTTTTGGGGGATTTGCTTTAGTTGGCTTACTCACGAGTTTTCACAGTGGTCTTATTTAGTGGTGTGGTGGTTCAAAACTGATAATATTAAGGACTGATTACAGCCTAGGGAGAACGCCGCAATAGATTATATACTCTCTCCTTGATCCTTGCATATCTAATTAAATGTTACACACAAATGGAGACCAGTAAACTACATTGTAATGACTCATTCTATATAGATAAACTTTTAAACCCAAGCAACTAACTTGTTCAATTGAAAGAAAAGAAAGACGTCCATGAAACTCAAGTTAAATCTTAAGGCCTATTCAATGAACGAAGAAACAGTCATACCTGAGTACCACTACCATTGTCACTTCCATCCCCGTTATTAAGACCCACACTACCATTGTCTTCTTCATCGTTGCTGCCACTGTTGTTATCAGACTTCTCAACACTCTTTGATTTAATGGATTTCTGAGTTTGTGTGCCACTTTCACTTCCACTACCACTTGACTGTTTGGGGGGGGGGGGTCAACAAACAATTCAGATTTGTTATGAACAGTAGGAAAGCCTGTACTATATCAAAACATAAAAAGGTAAATATAGAACAGAAACTTATTTATGGGAAAAAAATAAATTTGGTGGTTCAAGATGGGCAAAAAAATTGAATCTTCATAGCTCCATTGAATAAGCAACAGAAATGACCAGTAAATTTTTACAATTTTAAATGCATAAATTGTACTCAGCAGCATTTAAGATAGGAAGTATGAGATCAAAAAGAAAATGAAGTTCACTCACACTATGACATCTTCTCCACACATGCTGCCATAGGTTTTTAAGCTCATTCTTCCGAATAGGTTTCACTAGAAAGTCAACGGCACCCTTTGACAAACACTTAAAGACTAAACCCATAGAGTCATGAGATGACATCACTGCAGACCAACGTCATTAGAAGCCATAGAAAAGTATAGCTTTTTCAAACAGCTTGTCATGAGAAACAAAGTTACCAAAATTGAAACATTTAAAACAAAATGGACACTCCGAAAACTTACTAATTACTGGAATGTTTTTCCGCGTTTTATGGCCCATAATTTTGGACAGAAGGCCAATGCCTGATAAGCAAGGCATAGCTACCTCAGTCAAGACAAGATCTATTTGACTGGTTAGATCTTCCAAGATCTTCCATGCTTGCAATCCGTTTGCTGCTTCAATAACTAGAAAATACAAAATTAACAATGATCATTCGCATGTCACGCAGTATCAGAGTTCTCATGTAACTATGCACATACTTATTATGGATAAGTTCCCACAAGCAATTTTTGGTCCCAAAAAAAACAAAAAAAAAAACAAGCAATTAGTTTGATGCTATACACAAAACTAATGCTGACACAGTTGAATCTCTTTCAACAATAACCCCCAAAAAAAAAAAATTACTCTTTGGCCGCAAATAAAAATGGCATAGTTCTTCTGTTCATTATATTTTTCAATCATAACTTCTAAAGTTTTACCTGTTCGTAATTACTGGAACCCATGGATATAATTAAGCAGCTAGCCCCAGCAATTATTGAATTACGTAGAAACTTCCATACTTGAATCATATGTGTCCCAAAGAAAGACAGGATACTTATCAATCACCCTTTTCTTGAGGGAAGACCAACAATGAAAATGAGACCAGGAAACAAGCAAACCAAACAAATCGTCATATTCTAAAAGTTAAGCCATATATCCTAGAGTGACAAACTAACATAAGAAAGTCCCCCAGGAGGAGCCCCAACAAAATTCTCCACCTGCCAAAAAGCAACCTTTCCACTGTGGAGGCATCAAATTTTCTAACTTATTACACAAGAATTAGAATTCTTAATCCTACTGCTCTTCCAACCCCTGTTCCAGTTAAGAAGCCCTGAAAATAATACATGCAACCATTTATTACTATAATAAATTCCTCTTCCTCACAAGCGTAGCTAGCCATTATGAGTTGAATATCCATGCTTAACAATGCACTTAACCTCTTTAGGAATTCATAGACCTTGCTGAAGATCGCTCTTCAGAGGACATACTCACTCTCGGGATTTTTCTCTTTTCCTACACATATTTGGCTCTAGCTCAATTCAGCCAGAGCACTATCTTCCGGATCAACAAACCAACCCAGCTTGCAGCAAGAGTAAAAATGAATTTATCAAGCATAAATCACTGGTTGAATAAGATGTCCTTTTTCCTGTCTGATTCAAAAGGATTTCTCGGCAAAGTCAGACGAGTTGTTGCACATGGGAAATATGCCTAACTATTCAGAAAACAAATAAACACACCAATACAGGTCTAAGAGGAAAACATGATGAAAAGAACATGTGATCAAGCCTAATGTAATTAGTAACTATACATCTTTATTATCTAGCCCCACCAGAAAATGAAAGACTGTTTCAATTTTGAACTTACACCACCAAACATCCATTTATAATTTAGAAGGGAAAAAAATCCACATGCCTGAAATAAGAAAACATGTTACAAAGGTAATGAATGAAAATTGCATCAAGTCTCAAAGCCTACTCAAATATGTAAAACATTTAATAACCGTCAAATAATAACAAACCTTCATAACTACAATTGCGAAGCAGTGCCGCAACAACATGACGAGTAGAGTCATCAATCTCCACAAGCAAGACCTTGAGTGATCTGAGATGTAGGAACCTCTCCCAAATTGCCCCTTGAGGTTGCTGTTGTGGCATATGCTGAACGGCTGGAGCTTCCACAATTCCATCTTGTCCCACTTTAACTTCTTCAGCTGTTCCATTACTTTTTAACTCATCATCCTCATGGAAATTATGTCCGTCACCAGCAGCTCCCTCTTTGGTGGTTTTTTTACCATCTTGCAGACGCTGAGCCAATTCTTGAAATTCTTTATCATCACCAGCAATGCTCATGAGGACGTCCCTTGTCATTCAGATGACAGAACACTGATATTTAGGAATGGTTATAACCTGCCCCCACACACAGGAAACATCACACGATACATTTTTCAGAACCCCAAGCTTGACAATATAACTCAGCCCAGTGCAGGTATAAATCACTGGATATGCGGTCCAAAAAAAACACAGACCTACACAAGCAATAATTTCATAAGTTCTGCTTTATTTTTCACAATGAACTCCAAGAAATATCCTCAGACAACAATGCTCTCAACAAAACCCTTCAGGCTTCCCTCACCATGCATGAGCAGAGAATAGAATTATTAAACCACCTAAGAACATATTTCTTTGTCGGCTGAGATACAAAGATCCCTTGATCACGTTCTCCACTTCAGAATCAAATGAATGTGATTATATACATACCCCAAAACCAACAAAAAAACAGCGAGGAAGTAAAGAAAAAGGTTGAGAGACAAATATAAAGCTGAAGTATAGATCTTGAGTCGATACTAACTCTGAACTCCTTCTTGCTGTAATTTACTGAAGTATCGGAGTCAACATCCGAAAGAACAGGATAGCATCTTCCAAACCCTAAGTAGGCCGAAGAACACTTGAGGTTGCAAATTCCCCAATCGATTACACACGTGATTGACTTCTACTGAAAATATAAATCCATTATGCATACAAGGGAGATTCACAACAGCAAACCCAGAAGAAGTCTTCCATATCCAAAGAGGATATTGTAGTATGCATCACTTCTTATGCTAAATCGTTGGCACTTCAAAATATGGGAACTTAAAAAGGAATCATATATCTATTACAAAGACCCCAAAAAAGAAAAGGCAGAAAATAAGCGCGGATTACCACCTCAGAAGCTTCATTAATCTCCATTTCCAAGCTCGATCCAGAAGAAAATCATTATAAACCAGGAGAATTACATGATAATGATTTTTACGATTAAACAATATCCATCAAATTAAATTTTGACCCAGAAAATATCTTTATAAAAAAAATCTTCAAGTTAATGTTGCGAGTAAAGAGAGATTGACCGATCTCTGAACCGCGGTAAGGAAGAAGATAATGCGATGGGCGTCTAGTGAAGAAGATATTGGGCTCGTCCAAGGTTGCTGGCGTGGACGAAATGGAGGTGTGGAGCGGTCAAGAAGTGCCATGTAGGAGTGAGATATTTCCAGGTTGTAATATATTTGGTGACGTGGTCATAGTGATGTGGACAAAATCTAAAGCCGGGAGCTCCAAGGCGGTCACCGCATCTTTGGAGATCTGGATCGGAACACGTGGCGCCATATGGGCTCGAAATTAAGCTCAGCGCTCAATGACAATGATGGCCCTAGTGATGAAATGACCGAATTGTCCGCACTTTGATTTTATTAATGTTTTCCATGAAAAATATCTTAGGCGCAAGATTCAGTGTTGCGCGGTACAGCAACCACTGCAAATCACGATTATACTATCCATTCATTCGTCTCGCATCACTCAGAGCCACAATTATGCATTGAAAATTCAAAAATTCAAAAATTTTCAAAAATAATATTTTCTTTTTGAGTAAAAAAATTAAAAAGGAAATAATCAATGTTCTTAAGAGGAATAAGAAAAATATAATAAATAATTTCAGTTTCTATATTGTTTTGCAAATATTTAATATAACGTTAAAAATTAAAAATTTGCATTCACCAAATATATATATATATATATATATATATAATTGGATGTTCAAGTTTAAAAACTTCAAAATTATCGGCCCAAAAAAAAAAAAAACTTCGATTGTGACACTGAGCACGCAGGACGGCAACCCGTCATACATCCCTTCGTCAAGTGGTGCGTATTGACCCACACAGCTGTAACGTCCGAGTAAATATCTCGTCCTTAGTTTCAAGGTAAGTTCAAATTTTTTATGTTAAAATGTTCCTTTTCACATTTAGACATAGAAAAGGGTAAATTATATTATGAATTCTTGGAATAATTTACTCCGTTAAAGGTATGAAATTTTGTTATTATTTAGATAACCTGCATTAATATTTCCCCCGTTTTAAATATTAATTAATTAAAAAAATTACCCATATTAATTACTACCTCCGGTCCTAATTATAGGACCCAGTTGACTAATTTGAGGAGATTAAGGAAAGAAGTTAAGTTAGTTATTTGTAAGAAATAGGTGTTGTCTTTCCTAATATATTTTTACTAATCAACTATATTGGCTAAAACTACAATTATTAGAAAGATTATCTTGAAAAAAAAATTTATAAATATGAGAGATAAAGTGGATTGGGGTTTTATATTTAGGATCAAAATAAAAGTCAAACAGGGTCTTATATTAAAAACTAGAGGTGGTATAATAGATGGCTTTATGTATATTATATGATGATTAAAAGAAGGAATATTTTAGAAAAGGCTAAAGTATATATTTGGTCATTTAACTTTGTATAAGGTTTCAATTTGATCCCTTAACTTTAAAAAGTATACTTTTAGTCTTTTAACCCTAAAATTTTTTTAAAAAAGATGACATTAAAATCTTAAATATTGATAAAATATTCTCAAATGCCAATATATTGAGTTTAATTTTTGAAACATCCATGATTGTTACAAAAAATCATCATTAGAGCTTAATGATTTTAGAATTAAAGGACCAAATGTATGCTTTTTAAAGTTAAGGGACCAAATTGAAACATTGTATAAAATTAAAAGACTAAATGTATACTTTAGCCTTTAGAAATATAATACACATTTTTTTGCCAACAATACACATTCTTTTATGGGTAACCAATATAACTAATATCATTAATTTGTGTAACTCAATTATCTAATTCATATATTTATCACACAAGGTGGTAATCTGGTTGTCTTTTCCTAAATTCTTTTATATCTAATGATTACGCATACACACATTCGCATGAGCAGGTGTTATAACTAAAAAATTCCCTTTGTCTATCATTAATGACTAGTTAGTTAATTAATGCTGCAATTTTTTACTTTTATAATGATTTCCGTTCAAACAAATAACTTCGGCTACAAAAATTGCATACGGTACAGAAATAATTTCGCTAATTAAAAACAAAATTTCCTCTAAATAGAGGTAAAAAGAATAAATATCAAAAGTAGAGTTGAAAGGTTGTCCAGCCTGGCCTGAAGGGGCAGACTGAAAAATGGAATGGGCCGTGTTGGCCCTCTCTTCGGCTTGTACATGTACCTTCCTAGTTCAACCCACATTCTCATCATCAAATTTTTTTTTGGGGGTTAAAATTGATCATTTTGGGGGGGGGGAGGGGGAAGACCAAAAAAATAGAAATTATGAAATCCTAATCCAGGCACTTGAAAACCCAAAAAAAAAAAATATATCTAATCTGATATTTTATAAATATAATTAAAATACCCTTGCTCCGAACTTATCATTACCAACAATTTTTGTCATTTATTATTCAATATTTGTTATTATCAGTACACAACTTATTAAGAAACTTTTTGAATCAGAAACATTTTAATTATTTAACTACATTTACAAAATACCACATCAGATATTACTTCCCCTGAAATTTTAAACTGTTAGCTGCCTTTATTGGGATTTCACAATTTCAGGTTTTTTTTGTCAATTTCCTCCCAAAAAAAATCCCACAGCCAGCTTCAATTTCTCAAAACAAAATTAAAATTGAGTTAAAAACACTCATTTGGGAAAAAAAATCCATCATTGGAAACTTTTAATAAATTGACAAACTTCAGAACGATGGTTCGCCAAATTTATGGCATGAAGCTACAGCTGCGGATAGAAAAAATGCTGATAAAAAAGCTAACAGTTTAGCGCAACAAATAACAACATCAACAACAACAGCCCATCTTCATCTATTGGTCCCAATAATTGACCACATACATGTTTGGAGCTTATTTAAACTAACTAGTAACCCAGTCACATTCACGGACCAGGCGGAGCAAGCTATCAATCCCCCGGCTTAAATTGGAAGTGAACAATCTGGAGGAGCAAAAAAGTCAACATGAAAACATTCCATCCAATGCATAAACAAGTCCGAGGGAAAAAACCAAAAGAAAGAAAGAAACAAAAAAAGGAGGAAAGAAACTAACTAACCGAAGCACGAGGTAGCTAAGAAGATAAAATGTAGGGCAAAATCTATCCTGCACCATGCAGATCTGAGCAGGCAGGAGCTGGTATTGTGCCCTGTCTAACTACTTTAGCAGCTATTTAAACTTGCTGGCTTGCAACCCTTGAGCAAACCAGCTCGGCCAGCTGCAAGAAAACAAAATGCCCCCTATACTTCCAAAAAACTCATCCCTCCAATCCATATGGCATCTAATAGGAACGGTACATTCAGAAATAATACCAAACCCATAATCCGGAGAGGGAAAATCCGAGTTAGATATGTTAAGTGCAAATCACGGCCAGCAACAGAACAAGAAGCATAGTCAAAGAGGTGTCATGCCACTGATAAGCAAGAGCAGCAGCAAGTATGGCGAGAATATCAGAAATCATGAAGTGGCTTTTTTCCTGAGAGGCCAATATAAAAAGCAATTCCCAAATCTCTTGAGCAATTGTGGGTGCAACCAAATTAGTCCATTCACGCTTGAATCAGAGTATTAGAATAGTAATTGGCTAGGGCAAAACAAAACAAAGAAAGCATTACAACAGTAACGGATCAGTCTACTGAAGCTTAACGCTAACCAAGCATCTAAGTAGCCGTCATAAACTCTCACCAAGTCACAGAAAAGTACACCAAAACTTCTGACATTTCACGTAATAATAATACAAATAGAAGCCCATTAGGCATAGGTTTGATCAAGATTTCAACGCTTCTTGATAACATTATTTATCCAAATAATACAAATAGAGGAAGTCCCCCTTCTCATATTTTCTTTCCTGCAAAATTGCCAGGCATGCAACTTATGCATGCAAAGAATGAAATACTCACTTTTAGTGTCCATTATTATATTTAGGCAGCAGCAGACTGTCTGGGCTCATAATCATCAAGATCAAGAGCTTGCAGCAACTTTGGCCAGGATTCAGGGATTCCTCCTGGCAGCTCAAACTCCAATAGTTTTCCTCGACTGCGGTAAAATTCCTCCACAGGCTGACTCTGCAAGCATGATACAGAACAAATAACAAAACAATCGTGAACATAAAGAAAAATATTATATTAACAACGCAGTAACTAACATCATAAGTAGCTAGGAGGAGCAGAGAATTAGTTTCCATAAGTCCACTCAAAGAAATTATGAACAATTAACCATATTAATAACACAGCAATACCATGTCATAGTATATGCGAAGCCTTTCTTTGACTACTTCTTCAGTATCATCCGCACGAGTAACAAGCTTTGGCATGCATTGGGCAGGAGGGAGAAGAGGTGCCATGCTGATTCCAGGGCTCCCATTCTCACCCTTGATATTAATAGAAGCGACATTAAAATTTTTCCCACATTGACTACAAATTCTCCTACCAAGGCATTTCTCAAGCAGTACATCTTCTCGGATCTTCAGATTAACGACCAAATCAATGTCAGTTACCCCATCCAAAATTTCCTGGGCAAACAAAAAGGAAATCCAAATCCATTAAGCAAAGTGCCATTGTGAAAAGAGGATATTACCAAATCATTGCAGCTCATATTCATCAAGGGATAAAACAGTAGTGTTATGAAAACTCAGCCAAACCAGTCAGGGACTGGTCTGAACTGCTGAAACAATGTTAGAAGTTAGAACTGGTTCGAAAAAGAATGGTCAAAAGGAGAACCGATCAAAACCCACGAAAAATGGTCGGCTGGCTAGTTTAACCATTTCATTTTTTTTTTTTTGGAATCTTTTTTAGTTGTGATTGTATATAAATGTTAACTTATTGAGACATGAATATAAAGTCATGAAATTTATTAGTAACAGATAACAGATTTATTTATATATACATATATAATGAAGAACACGTCAGCTTTAATACTATCAGTTCCCCAGCATTCATAGCGAATATCTTCAGGAAAAGAAATTTTAAACAGTTGCAGTGTGGAATAAAATTATTTGGACTTATAAGTATGTGAAAATACTCACTGCTTGGTTTATTGTTCGAGGAAAACCGTCAAGAATAAAACCCGATTCACCTTTTGCTTCCCCAGCAGCCAGTCGCTTTGACAATAAGCTTATTATGATTTCATCTGAGACTAATTGACCTTGGTTTACAATGTCTGACAGCTGTAGATGACACCAGGAAAATACAAATTAGCTTATGAAAGACATGGAACAACAGGCATAAATTTACCAGACCCTAACTTCTTGAAACAAATGCTATCTAATGATAGCCTTCAACAGCTCCATCCATAATCGCATTAAACAGATCACAAATTGAAACGCCACCATAACCAAGCACTGGTAAATGTTCAACTGGACGTCTTGATATCAATGGCACGTACAGTCACAAATCACAAATTGAAAACCGACACAACCAAGATTTCACTAAAAACAATACTAAATGTAATAGTTTATATATAAAGGTATCCTATGTTTGTATATAAGCAAATACCCCTCCCAAAAAAATGAATAGCCATCTGACACGCAGGACAGAACTATGCTTCACTATCAAACAAAAGAATGCATGACAAGTGGCAATGAAGGCGTGGATGCAACTGAAAATTGAAATATCTCAAAATTTAAATTCTCACCATAAGGACAAACATAAGCCATAAGCTGCTACGGTCCAGACATTCCTATTTTCTATTATTCCAATCAAAAGAAATTGGAAAGATTCCAAATCAACAAAAGAAAAGGTAAGTAGACCTAACCCATTGAATCAGATTCATTCTCTTCATAAAAAATAGGAGGTAGAACCAATAAAGATTTCTTTTCATAAACCGCTCTACCATAATTCTTAGCGGATAACCCCAATTTTGGTTTAATAGTACATCCCAATAGGGGACGGCCCTACAGTGCTGCCTTTCCAAGAAGTTAAAATAAATATTGCACAATGATCTAGTATTCATTCAAAGCAAAGGTCAAAAAGGGAAGATATCAAATAATTCGAACATCGTGAGCTAGGTTTTAAGGATAAAATCTTCAACAATATCTTTATCGTGTTAATGATTTTAAAATTAAATTAAATCAATATGTAAAAAACTTAAATTGCTCAGTCCATCGCAGCCCACTCCCAAACATTCTCATAAACAAGGTCTTAATTTTGGCAGTGCAGTGGAGCAAGGTTTGAGCTTAAAGAAAAATAAATAAAAAAACCATAGTTTTGTAGGATTATTAAATGAGACTCATAGTGATTAATGACTTGATGCGTTCAAAATCAGCAATACAATCCCATGTGTTTTCCAGCAATATAAGGTATGGTCAAAATTTTCACATTAGACCACCTTAACCAATCAAAAGAGAACAAATAAAATTTGAGGTAAACATCAAATCAGGTGAAAGCTTTTGCAGCAAATTAAAAGATGAAGATAATAGAATAGGAAACCTGGGCAGAGAGTGGGCCCGAGGACGCGAGCTCTTCGCGAACAAGATCGCCGGTGGCAATGTGAGGGACGCCGAGAAGATTGCAGAGGCGACTTGCGTAGGTGCCTTTACCGACGCCTGGGCAGCCCAAAAAGATCCACTGGACATTCCTATCCCGTGGATCTTTACGAGGAAACTGGGGTTTGGGATGGAAGAGAGGAGCATTGTACGTAGGCGCCTGAGATGCAACCGCAGAGGAAAAGTATTTACCCGCCAGGTAAGAGATGGAGGTTGTACGCCTTGCCAGGCGAGTTATGGCCGCCATTGAAACCACCGGAGCCTTGAGAGACGCTTGCGCTGAGCCTAAGAAGAAGGAGGCTCTGCTTCCGTATCCTCGGCGCCCACCCTCTCCACTCTGTAGATAATTAATTAATTAATTAATAATTAATGTTACCGCCTGACCCAGCTAGGGTTTTTGAAGGGGGGAAAAAATAACAAGTGGCCTTGTATTAAAAGCCGGTGAATATTGCCCTTGATAGAGATCCAGTGGGCTTTTTTTCCCAACCATCTAATGGGCCACTGTTGACAGCTCCTTGAGAATTCTCTTTCAAAAAAACATTGAAGTTCTCATTTTCTTCTCAGCAGTTAACACCCCTTTTCAACAAAGCACACTTTGGCGGTACCCAGTTTTCATTTGACTTGTAACTAATTTCTAAGTTCCTATTAAAAGAAAAATGAGTGCGTAACCTTCCACACAGCGAAAAGTGCTACACACAAAAAAAAAAAAAAACCGCTCTCAACTTATAAACCTGAATTCTATTCATTCTAATCTGTGCAGAATCGTGTTGACGCATGCGTAGTTTATAAAACCTAATACTAGTGTCACAATTAGCATATATCAGCGTTTCCGATATATTTTAGTAGCAGACGTAAAAGTTCTAAAGAGCAGACGATGAACCGTCTTCATACGAGGTTTTTTAATCTATTTAAATTAAGGAATAATTAATATATAAGTCTTTATAGTTTCAATTAGTTTTTAATCAGGTCCCTATAATTTTTTTTCTTTTTATCAGGTTCTTATACTTTCATATATTTTTAATCAAGTCCTTATAATTTTTTTTCTTTTTATCAGGTCCTTTTCTAAAGAGCAGACGATGAACCGTCTTCATATGAGGTTTTTTAATCTATTTAAATTAATCAATTAGTTTTTATATTAAAGATCGGAGGTAGTATATAATTTTTATTTTTGTACCTATAGTTTTGTATCTTATCACCAATGTTTAGCCATGTTCAGTGCAATTGGTCTTCAATATTTTCATTCATTTTAAACTTTTCCTGCATGAAAACGTCATCTATCTATTATCAGTTTTCATTTTTTCTTTCTACCGCTTATCTCAGTATTTATTCATATAAATTATATTTGCACTCGTATAAAGCGTAGATCTCAGTCCAGTCAATTTATCAAGCCGCCCATGTCCATGTGCTCTCGTTTCCTCGTCGCTTCCTTCTCTTTTGCAAATGCTGAGGCATCCCTGCGCAAATCGGGCACAAATAGCCCTGGAATAGACACGTGTTGTTGGAGCTTCATGTCCCACGTCGAATCGAGCCAGTAGAATAAATGTAATTTACTGTCGCTAGACTTGTACCTATTTGAGAGGGCTTAAAAAATTCCTATAAACATGTTTCACGTAAGTTGAAACAAAATTTTTTTTATATATTTATCTTATATTTCATAAATTACTATTAAAAAACTGTTTCAAACAGGTTCATTGTCACCACTGGAGTTTGAGCTTGTTTGGAGTTGTGATTTATTAATACAGTAAGGCGAAACAAAACTCTGTTTACATACTTATATTTTATTTTATGAATTATGATTAAAAAATTATTTATAAATCATTTTAAATAAACTTTTTAAATTTCAAAGAAATTGCTAATAAATATCCCGAACAAGTATATATAAAACAAGCCTCAATACAGCTCGTTATTCAAGATTTCAAGCACGGTGCGTCATGCGTCTAATTGTCTTTGACATTGATGTTAATACAGCGTCTGATTGTGATATATATGTATTTGACTCATATTTGAAATGACACACACGCACAGCCACAGACAAACCAAAGACACATACCAGAGCCGATTCAAACAGGTAATTAGGTGTATGGTCACAAGGTAATTCTCCGGCCAAGGAGAGAAGACTTGGACTTGGAAAGCAGCCACATTGAAGTGAATGGGGCCTGTGAAGACCCGTGTTTGCAATCCATGAGGAAGACCGGAGGGCACTTGACCTTGTGCGATGTTTTGTGATTGTCTGTGAAAGATTCGCTCTTCTATCGATAAGCAAACTATCTCCACGTGGGACCTTCTGAATCCGACATCACAGTGCCTAAGCGCACGAGTGCTGCATTATATTAAGACATTCACTACTGTTTTAGCTTGGGAGATCAAAATTCCTACCTTCCCATTTACTTATTGAATTCATCAAGCCGTTTATTGACAATCACTTCCTGTGTTTTGTACTGAGTTATGTTGACAAGACAAGCATGTCCTCAAGAATATGCCAACTCAGCAATCGTGTGACGAACCCGGCAAATACTTTCAGATTCTTTGACTTCACGCTTAAAATCTCAAATGAGTTCGTGTGAAAGGATGATTTTCTAGATTGTCAAATGAACCTGTGCCCTTTTACAGCTGAGCGGTCAGTAACTATTGCCCGAGATTATAGTGTGACTATAATATTACTCATATCGTCACGTGCCCGTGGGGCTTTGATGAGGTAGAAATCCTGAAAACTCGCGTTTGCTTATGCCCAGCTGTTTTTCAAATAAGTATGTGTATATATATGCCATTATTATTTTTTTCATTAGAAGGATTTAAGTCTTCCGATTTCCCGTTCTATGCGAACCATGATTACTTCTGCATGAAATTACACAAATAGTGAAATTAATCCTGAAGGTTATTAAGGTCGACAGTACTGTTTATTTGTATTCTTTAAATGGACAATGATAACTATCGATCCGCGAAGCCCAGTAGAATCAACCTCTATTATTGTAGCTTGCTTTAAGGTGATGGCTGTGAAGTGTGGACCTTTAATTGTCTGAATTTTGAATTTTGACCCTTCAAGTAAAAGAAACCTTTTTCTATTAATTTTCCCTACCGCCATTCTTTAGTTTTAACAGGAAAACCCGTTGAGAGTTCCTACTAAAGCTGCAGGGGACTTCTTCGAGCAGTTGTTTGTCATAGAACTAGGAAGTAAATAAAAAAGAAAGGATATTAAGGGAATTAATACTCAAGATTTGAAATGGGAGGACACAGGAATGAAATAGCAGAATCTGCACATTACTAAAGGCTATGAGCAGAAACAAAACTACAACAGAGAGACAGAGCAGCATAATAATACAAATACAGGCGTACAACACCAAAGAAGAACGGGATAGCCTGCAAATTATTAAGCAGCTCGGAGAAAAGAAGATGGAGCTATGATAGAACTCAGTTGTGACCAGAATGGTCAGTTTTGGAGGGACGTGGCTCATCTGTCACCTTTTCCCTCATGCACCTGCACAGGGCTCTCCATGAATCCAGTACCATACTTACAAACTCGTTCATTATTTTAGCTTTGATCTGTCCTCTCATTGGAAGAGGCCTACCCTTCTTCGTACTTGTACGATCACCCTTTTCTTCTGTTCTACCCATGTTCGTTTGTTTGCAGAAAAACACAGAAACGATTGGAAAGAGCGAACCACCAGTATCAAAGTGCTGAACTCTATGTCGCGCGAGGAGAACAAAGGCGCAGGCCATATGTATATATAGGCTCATTCTTAAATCTTGACTAGAATTTTTATTCTGCTCTCTCTCTTTTTTTGAATAAAAAAGCTAATAAATGCGCATCTAATAAAAATGAAAAAAAGAAGAAGGAAAAGCCTAATGGGTGAAACAAACACCTTGCCTTGCTTTTCTGCAGCGGCGCTAGCATTCACATTCCGCGTGGAAAATATTGAGACATCAAATTTTGCTACGTACCTTTGTCGCAGCGAAAATTAATTAAATTCAGTGGAGGTTGTGTTATTTGGTCAGAACACGACTCGTGCATCACAACAGTGTGAGATGAGATCATGCTCCTCGGTAGAAACCTTATTAATCAATGGATAATCCATAACATAGCTGTAGGTTATTTGAGAAGTGGGACTGTGACCTGATCTAACTTTAGTAATACCCCCACTATTTAATATAAGTACTAGTTGACTAATTTAAATAAATTAAAAAAATTGTTAAGGTAATTATTTGTAACAAGTAGGTGTTGTCTTCTCTAAAATACCCATATTAATAATGTGTATTAACTAGAATTATCATTTGATGAAACATTTAACATTTGTAACTACTATAAGGACTATCTTGAGAAAAAATAGTTAAATATGAGAGATAAAGTGAATTAGAATTATAGTATTATATTTATAATCAAATTAAAAGTTAAACTAGTTCTTATATTAAGAAGTAGAGAGTAGTATGTAACTCATCTAAAATATTTTTCCCAGACATTAAAAAAGCTGGGAGCAGAAATTTTATCTGAATGCAGATTGAAGCGAGCATTCGGATTCCGATTAACGGAATACTCTTGGCTGAACGTTGCGAAAGTCCCACGTGATGTCGAGCGACTAAGTGCCTGGTTAAATCATTTAGACACTGTTTGGATGGATGATTGGATAAGTCACCGAACATAAGAGTCAGTTTCTTGTTCTGACAAGTACTACTATCTCCGGTCATCAATATAAAATTAACTAACTAATTTAACAGATTAAAAAAATTAATTAAATTAGTTATTTGTAATAAATATATATTATCTTTCTTAAAATATCTTTACTAATTGGTTAAAACTATCATTATTATAAGAATTATCTTAAAAAAAAATAGATAAATATGAAAAAGAATGTATTAGAGTTTTATATTTAGAATCAAAATAAAATTCAAACAACCTCCGATAATTATTGCATTACAAGATCAAAACACTTTGAATTGTCAGACTATATAAAGAACTCGATCCATCTTGTTTACAGCACTGGGGATTCTTGTCTCTTCCTTGTCTGCCATGAAAGTGACCTGATAGCGTCGTCTACGTTAGAAGGGAGACATGCCTAACATCTGTATCATACCATTATTTTGGCGAAGAAGACGTAAAGGATTTATATACTCAGCGATGGTTAGCAGACAGCTCTACTATATAAAACCAGCCATGATCTTATGAACCACGTCAAAGATGAACATCGCTGTTTCCCTTGGAATGAAATAAATGAATCCTATGAGTAATGTAAATGCAGAGAGGAATGCAAGGCAAGGCAATTTAACTTGTTAATCATTAAAACAGAAGAAATTCACAGGCTTTTCAGATTTTGCTATTCGAAAACTGGAAGGCATAACATGCAGCAGCAATCCAGATATATATCTTCGACGTGACGAGTCTCCATTTATTACTAAGCCCTATCAAACAAGCTCCACTGGATCTGGACGGAGAAAATCTTCCGCTGGGTAGCTTAACTCTTAACGTAGAACAAGATAGCTACTGATTGCATTTGTTCATTTTTTTTTTTTCCCTCTCAAGCACCTACCACTTCTTCTGGACTCGTTGTTATACGTGTTCGATGGGGTATGGAAATAAACCCAGCAATTGCTCTATCTGTACTAGAGTTGAGAATATGACGCTGATGAAGTCTTTCTTTATGTCATCTTTTTTCTTTTGGGCAAATTTCCTCATATCACATTTGCCATGTTTTCGTGCTTGCACGAATATATTTGATCCCCGGAAATAGAGCTGACTGAGAGAGAATCAACAAGTACGCGCCGGCGGCTACAAAAATCTTGGAAGGACAACAGAGCATTTCAAGCAAGTATATTAGCAGGTAGCCGATGGGCATGGACAACAGGCATCTCTTAATGTCACTACACTTCAGGTTTTCTTTTTCTGGGTGCAACACTTCACTTCAGGTTGATCTATCGCCAACTCAGATATACCTGAGTATGATTTTTGTTTTTGTTTCCGGGCCAATCCTGAATGTGAAATGTTAAGTAACAACTGAGGATAATATTGATTCCAGTTGGATGAACCAGAGGAACAAAGAGGAAGAGATAAGCTGTCACATTGATAGGCAATTTACAGTTTCAGTGAAACCAATAGTTTACTTGTGAGATACAAAACCAAGGACATCACTTGATTGGTGCAAGAATTGTATATAACAAAAGGAATGAAACAATTATAATAGCCCCCACTAAAGTGAAGCCAGGACTAGTCCACAACATGAGGTTTGATCTCTCTGTTCTTTTGATCGGATCAGTCTCCTCAGAGATTGGGAACTCTGATCGCCTTGGATTCCAGCTCACATACTTGTCTGGAGAAAACCGAGAGAAGAGTGATTTCCTCCCTTGCTTCCTGAAATTTGACCATGCCTTGTCCCAGTCTGTTGAAAACTTGTCTCCTGGACCATTTAACAAACAGTTTCTGTATGAGTCTTCCTGGGTTATAGATTCCACCTCAAGAAAATTTATAAAACTTACATTATATGTGACCAGGCACTTTTTTTTTTTTGGACTCAGGTGACCAGGCACTTAATGCAAAGGGCGAAATGTTGTCAAATGACATTTCGGAAACTACTATTATGCTGAAGCATTAAGGATTCGGCATACATAACTACTTGAGATAACGAAGAGGGAATGATCATGCATCAATTGGCATTCTTTTCCCATGATAGCAGAAATGGAGAACATATGCTTTCACAAAATTGTCTTCACGCCCGATTCCCTGTGTGGCAACAAGTGGGAAATTGGGCATCTTTGCATAAAATTTGAGCTGTTTCATATATAACCAAGTTAACTATCCACCTTGAGGACCATATGAACCGCCCTGGAGCAAAGACTAGTAGGTCAAGCCTTTCTTTCTTTTATAAAAGAAAGAAAAAGCGGAAATAATTCCAGACCAGCAAAAAATAAGTGGATTATAAAAGATTCATCACTTCTTAAAACAGGAAAACGGAAAAAAAGAAGAAGAAGATGATTGGCCAGATTGGAAGATAGCAGTACCCTTATTATTATCATCGCCGTTTTCTTGAGATTCTCCGAAGTCCCTTCTGGAACAGAAACTTTTGAAAGGCGAGTAAGAAGAGGAGTGAGATGGTGAGGACGAAGACGACGATCTTTGGTTTCGAGAGAAGAAGGGATGCGATATAATGCTTCGGATCCGGAACTGAATATCCATTTGCGTCCTGACCAGGATTCCGATTATGTCTCCGAGCTGCTTCTGCAGCAGACTCCGGATGTGCAGGACAGCGTAGGCCAGCATCTGCGCCTCTTCCGTGGCTCTTATCCTTCACTGCAATTGCAGGTCTCAAATTTAGCCACGTCACCCACCTCTTTAACACGTGTCGTCTCCTCAAGGCTTGTTCGAAAATATGATTACAAACAAAATTGATTGGACTATATAATTTAAAAATTAAAATTTAATTTATGATTTTTATAATTTGGGCTCATGATTCCAGTTGTTCTTTTTTGCGTCTTCCCCCGCTAAAGACTCAACTAGAACAAAAGATGATCCATCAAGGAGAACGTGAAGTACGGGACAGGATAAAAATCAAACCATCTAACAGAAGTTGGGTTTAGAGAAAAGAAAAGAATTTTTTTTTTTTGGACCGGAAAAAGAAAAGAATTAATCTCTTGTAGCTTAGCAAACCAAAGTTTAAATCTCTGTTAATACAGATATATTCACATTTAGTATCAGATAATATTTTGAAATAAATTGTTTCTAATAGAAAGATATTATGTTTTAACGGAAAAAAAAAACAATTAAAAAAAAGAGAAGGACGACTGATTGATTGAAGTTTGAGAGAGAGAGAGAGGGAGAGCGTTTGTGGAACGCAAAGCGGTTGAAGAGTTATATTTCTCTACTGTTTCAACTCGACTCATCAAACGCTTTGTGGTGTTGTTCCTCAAAAACGACGTCATTTGGTTAAGCAGGCTGAAACGATATTGGCCACTCGCCAATTTGATTCGTTTAATTTCAACGAGTTACGTAATTTCATGATACAGCCAACTATTATCGTCCTGATGTGTGAGGTTCAGTCTCTTCTTTCACAGATGCAATCTTAATTGCTCATTTTCATCACTTGAAAATTATTTTCATTGTTCTTCCTTCAAAAGCCGTGTTCTTCTGTGATTTTGAGCAGAGAGAAAGCTTTCTAAAGTTGGATGCAACGTCTCAGTCACGTGTCCCTTCCCTTTATCCATCTGGATGGAGAGAAAATGAAGGGAAAAAACAAAAGACCAGGGAAGAAAAAAAGCTCGTGACGAGAGAGAGCAGGTGATCAAAAATGAATTGCAAAAAAAAAAAAACACATTTCTTTGCATAATCCTCTTGTTTAATATTTTCGAAGCATTTCATCGCGGCTTTTCTTTGACTTTTTATAATCAGAGAGAAATCAGCTCGCATCACAGCTGAGTAACACCACGGTCACGTGTGTTTTAGAATCATTTGGTAGCAATAGTTGTCTCAATAATACAAGGATGATGAATTGAAGGAAAAAAGGTAGTACCCACGACGTCTTTGGAGCAACATTCTTTAAAACATAGTTCTCATATATTCTGTATACGTCGGGCAACAATGAGGGGGTGTTGCTATTTGCTGGTTACATATAAAAGTTAAAAATTGAACTCCCCAACTACTCTCAAAGGACGTGCCATTCGGATTTATATTCGTTTGAGCTGACTTAGATAGATTAGGAATATTCTTATTAATGGACAATAGAGATTAATTTCTCCCATAACAGCACAAGGAAAAAAAAACAAATTCATTTTTACTACAGATCGAAATTCAATTTTTTACATATTATCCCTCCATAATTGTTTTTAACATGAAGTCATTCAGATAAAATAACTGGTAAAACACTTTTTTTTGTTTTTTTGGACAAACGAACTCAACCTAGCTTCAATTGCCCCTCCAAGAAGGTTTGCGTTCTGCATTGGTCTTATCCCTGAACACGTAGGCCATCTAGTCCCTCCCATTTAGTGGACGAAAGACACGCCCACGTAGTGATCACCAAACTTAGGTGGGACCACTGCCTTTTAAGCCTTCCTGATTATTTTTGCAACGCTCCAAAAAATCGGCCACCATCAACGGCCTGTGTTCCATTCTCTATATCGCGGTCTATCCCAACGGCATCGCTCTTGCGCTCCTATTCGCTCACGTTGGTTTATATCGGGCGCACTGCGGGTGTATATGGTGGGGTGACTGCACTATAGTGCCCCTCAAATCACCCAGTGACGGGACGTCGCGTGATTTGGAAATCGGGGAAGTGGTAGTTATCTTTGGGAAGCGGCCACAGCATTTTCCCGGCCTCAAGTTGGGCATCGCGCATATACGCAAAACCACTCATTTAGGCAGACCAGCCCGCCACATTCGAGTTCTTACCATTCTCTCTCTAACTTTTGAGCTTATCTGCTCTCTGCTCTGAGCATGAACTCCACCACTTCGAATTCTCAATCAATGGCGACCTCGACGCCCACTGACGGTCTAGCAAGAAGGTGAGAAAGCCCTATACCATTACCAAATCGAGGGAAAGCTGGACAGAGGAAGAGCATGACAAGTTTCTAGAAGCTCTTCAACTGTGAGTTTCAATGCTTCTTTTCTTTTAATTTTCACTCAATTATGTCTTCTCCGCTCTTTGTTCCCCTTTTGAGTGTTCATCTGACCTAACTTCTCTACTTACTGTGCCAATTGAGTATTTCTAGATTGTTTTATATATCAAGCCGAGAATGCTTTTATTGTTCTTATCTTCCTTCTTGATCTTCAG
>NW_021633950.1:0-84909 GCF_004799145.2 Neltuma alba
GTTAATTTGAAAAAAATTATATACATGTGAAATAGGTCTTATATATAAACGAGAAGTACAATCATCCCAATAAAGTATTGAATTTTTTCTAATCCTAGTCACTATGTACATGTAGTGTTTCTAAAGCCCTCAAACTGAGACTTCAAAATATATTTTTTAAGTCCCAAGTTAAAATTTCTAAAAGCGGATCATAAGTATCAACTTAACTCTGATATCATCCAATAAGCAATTTTCCAAACAATATTTCATAACTTCCTTGTTTGTATTGATTCATGTTTGAGACTTGAAAAGAATCTCCTTTATTGGTTTTCATAATTCCACCAAGATCATCTTTTATTTTGATGCCATTGGATGCTGGCCTCAATAAATTTCTACATCCAATTAAAAAAAAAATCCACTATTAAAATGTGCTGGGATGTTGCCATTTAATTACATAGAGTTCATGTGAGGTGATACATTGGGATCGGAGTATACAAGAATTCCTCCTCAAGAATAAAAAAGGTCTTGCAAAGGAGCAGACAGCAACGCGGTTATGAACACGTTAAGAATAGGCTTGAGCTGACTTCAAAAGCTTCATTGTCAAAACTACACAACTTTGTGCCTAACTCCGTCATGGCTGCCACCGTCTGTTCAAGTTTAGTTTAATTCTATTATTCTGTTTCGTTTTTTGAAATGGATTTAGCTCTTCAAGCATTAAATTCTATTATTCTGTTTTGTTTTTTGAAATGGATTTAGCTCTTCAAGCATTAATTTTGTGATTATGCTTTCTTTGAATGCGAAACTTTCGCTTTGAACTATAAATAGACTGCGAGGAATAGAGACATGTAGTTATCAATTCATCAACCAACCTGGGATCTATTTTCTTCCTTGCCAATTCTGTTAGATCTCTCTTTACTATCTTGAAATTATCTGGAACTTTATAATCTACGTACGAATGCGATTTTTGTTCTATCTAAAGGTTTGGTTTCGTAAAGCAAATGCTAATATCTCCGCGGACTAAGTCATCTGTGTAATATCCAAATTTTATGGATTCAAGTAAAGCATGATGAACGAGAAAATTCTTAGAGAAATTATTGAAATCAAGACCCCTAAAATATGGTCTAAATAATTATAAAGTTAATTTCGGGAATTTAGGACCTATTTTTTTGGAAAATTCAAGGAAATGGATTTAGTTCTTCAAGCGTTAACTTTGTAATTATGGTTTGTTTGAGTACGAAACGTTTCCTTTGAACAATAATTAAATTTTTTTGCCAAAAAGAGTCAATTTTATTAATAAAAAAAACAAGAAGTACAAACACGAATAGCCAAGAAGGCCAACAAGACAAGAAAAGACTCAAACATGAAATACAACCTAGGAAAAGCAGAAAAATACAAACACCAATTCAAAAGAAAAAACACAAGAAAAAAAACAGAACAACAAAACTATTAGCCAATTCCAGTTCTATCCCAAGAGAAACCACAAATCACCTCAAAAGTCATGCCTCAAAATTGAACACAGAGAGGGTGGTGGTTCAAAGAACCATCCTTCCGGTACCATTCCTCTCCTTACATCAGCTATAAGGCAATCCGCAGCTTTATTACCATCCCGAGCAACCTGAGAAATAGACCAATTCTGTTTAGACTTCAGCAAATCTAAACAAATTTGAAGAATATCCCTGCTTCCCCATTCACAACCTTCCAAAACACCTTTCTTCATTCTGCAGAAAAGTTGTTGGCAATCTGTCTCCACCTCCACACACCTCCACTTTTCCAACTCTTTACACTCCAAAGCTACCAGTAGTGCCAAAGCTTCACTCATGAAAGCAGAACCAGCATCTACCTTCATCCCCATACCTCCAACAGACCCCCATACTCATCTCTTCCCACCAAACCCACTGCTGCCGTTTTGCTTTTGCTACAAAAAGAACAATCAATATTGATCTTTATAGCACCAGCATTTAGACAAACCCGCTGTAAATTTCTTATATCAGAAGCAACATGACCAGCTCCCTTTTTCTTCTTTTCTAAGGAATCCCAGAAGTCCCTAACCATTCTCAAAGTAGTAGTCACACACTAAAAAGCATTAAGCTCTTTATGCTCAAAGATAAATTTACAGTGAGCTTTCCAAATTTTCCAACACAGATAGACAAATAAAGCCACTTCAATATCACTCGGACCCCCTACCTCTTTTCACCATTCTTCTAACCATTTGTCAAGTCTAAATACACCATTCCCCACAAACCTCATAGTGAGTGGACATCCGAACCAAACATGTGCAATCCAAGAACAAAAGAAAAGCATATGTTCAATGGTTTCCTCCTACATTCCACAGATACCACACACTAGAGAAGTTGGACATTTTCTTCTAAACAAAGCCTCCCTAGTAGCCAGAGCACCAGAAATTGCCCTCCACAGAAAATGATTGATCTTTGGAGGCATTTTAACATTCCAAATTCCTTCCCAAATTCGTTTAGGAGTTCTATAAGAGCTACTAGGATCCTTACATATAAGACCTACCTCTCTCTCCTTTATCGCCTTATAGCCTAGTTTCACTGCATAACAGCCATCTTTGCTTCACAACCACATCATCATATCTTCCAAATTAGACCTTGGAAGTTTGACTCTTTTAATTCTTCCAATATCTTCCTCATCCAAAATATTCCCATAATTCTCCAGTGTCCATCTACCATCTCTGATAAGATCACTAACCATTAAATTTTTCATCTCATCAGTCAATACCCTTGGTTTTAAAGAGTATACAGGTCCATTTGTCAGCCAATCATCACTGAATACTCTCACTTTCCCACCATTGACTATTTTCCAACACAGATCTTCTTTTAACACTTCTCTTCCTTCTAAAATACTAGTCCAAGCCCATGATGCTTTACTTCCCTTCCTAGCCTTCAGAAAGTCAGACTTAGGGAAATAAACACCCTTCAAAATCCTACACCACAAATCATCAAGATTTTGAATCAGCCTCCAAGCTGTCTTAGCAAGCAGAGCTTTGTTGAAAACCTCTAGATCTCTGAAGCCCATACCCCCTGGCTTTTTGCCTTACTTAAAGCTTGCCAAGACTTCTAGTGTATTCTTCCCTCTTCTTTTTTTTGATGCCACCAGAAATTAGAGACCATGCTGTCTAAATCAGCACAAACTTTCCTTGGAAATTTGAAACAGGACATAGGAAGATAGGTATTGTGTTAGCCACTGCTTTAATCAACATTTCCCTTCTAGCAAAGGTCAAATTCCACCTCTGCAGTTTTAGATTCATCTTCCCTTTGACAAAGTTAGTGCCTCAACCTTAAACTTTCCCCATAGTAAAGGTAAGCCTAAGTATTTTCCTAGGCTCTCATTAGCTTTAATTCCCATAATATCGTAAATCTCATTCTTCCGTACATCATTAGTATTTTTTAAGGAAAAAAAATACCGGACTTCTCATAATTCACAGCCTGACCTGAAGCCATACAATACACATCAACAATTCTCTTTAAGACATGATAATTAGTCTTATTTGCATTAATAAAGAATAATGCATCATCAGCAAAAAAACAATGAGAAAGGATAGGACATTTACTTGCTAGTTTGATCCCCTTCAGCTTCTTATTTGTCACATGCCACTGAATCATTAAGGAAAAGACATCCGCTGCTATGATAAAAAGATAAGGAGAAAGGGGATCTCCTTGTCTTATGCCTCTTTCCATCTTCAAACCAGCAATCTTCTTGCTGCCAACCATAAGACTCAAACTTGCTGAAGTTACACAATCCATTATCCAAGTAATCCATCTTTCACTAAATCCCACTCTTCTCATTACTTCTTCAGTAAAATTCCACTCTAGCCTATCATAGGCCTTATTCATGTTAATCTTCACTGCCATCTCAATCTTTCTACCCTTTTTCTTATTTTTTAAGTAATGAAAAGCCTCATGAGCTATGAGGATATTGTCTTGAATAAGCCTTTCTGCTACAAATGCACGTTGATTCTTAGTAATCACTCTTTTCAACAACATCTTCAACCTATTTGCCAAAATTTTTGAAATAATCTTGTAGGTGGAACTACATAGGCCTATTGGTCTGAATTGTCCCACCTTTTCAGCTTGCTCAACCTTGGGAATCAGAACTATATTTGTGCGATTCAAAGGTTTCAAATCAGCGTGGTTCTAAAAAAAAATCCATTACCATCTCCAAAACTTCCCCCCTTACCTCCCCAAGCTGCATGATAAAACATACCTGAATACCCATCAAGTCCAAGGGCTATAGCCCCATTCAATTCAAACACTGCTTGCTTCACTTCCTCCACGGTAATGGTTCTTACCAGCAACACATTATCATCCACTATGATAACCTTCTGAACCAAGCCAAGTGCCTCTGACATATCTCTATTCCCAACAGAAGCAAACAGTTCATTATAAAAATTGCAGAAAGCCTCATTAATTTCCACCTCCTTCTCTAACCAAATATCATTCACCCCTTTCAATCTCACCACCTTATTTCTAGCTCTTCTTTGAATGGTACTTGAGTGAAAAAAACTTCGTATTTCTATCCCCATACATAAGCCAATTCACCCTAGAGCATTGCCACCAGTACTTCTCCTCCCTTTCCCAAGCTTCTTCAATTTCTTTCAAGAGTTTATCAGCTGCTACTCTTTTTTCAACTGTTGCAGGGCCTTCATTACACTTTTCTAATTGTGCAGTAAGCCTTTCAACTAATCTTCTTGCATTTGGAAAATTTTTCCTAGCCCAATCACTTCAGATTTTTCTGTAGTTTTTGAGCCTTGCTATCAATTCTTCAATTTTGGTGCCTTCCTCAAAATCATCCAAGTACCAACCTTTCTTTACCATTTGAAGAAATTCTTCATGCTCAATCCAAGTTGCTTCAAAATGAAAGTCCCTCACAGATTTCCCATATTTGAAGTCAAAATCAATCAGCACCAAGTGATGGTCAGATCCTGTAGGCATAATGTGACTTACTGGAACATTCTAAAAGCTGCCACGGAAATCAACATTAGATACTGCTCTATCTAACCTTTCTTTCACATTTTCTTCCCCCAATCTCCTATTGCTCCAAGTGAACTTTGGACCTTGAAAGCCAAGATCCATAAGATGACAGTCACCTAGAGCATTTTGGAAGTTAAGTACCCTTCTAATGTCAACTGGCAGCTTACCAATCTTCTCATCGCTGGCCAGAACATCATTGAAGTAACCACAACATAATCAAGCATAATTAGTCCCAGCTGCAATATGTCTAAGCTTGTTCCACACACTCTTTTTTTTTTCCTTCTGAAGGTGCCCCATAGATAAAAGTAACATATTTGGGCATCTTGTCACTAGCAGAAAATATAGTAGTATGGATTATATTCTCTGAACAAAACCAAATATTCACTGTCACCTCTTTGGTCCACCAGAGAGCTAAAACCCCACAGCTATTGTTAGGAGGAACATAGAATTCTTCTTCCATAACACATCCACTTCTCAACTTTTTCAATCTCCTATTATTGATTCTTGTTTCCATTAGGTAGATAATCAAGGGTTCGTTCTTGAAATATTCCTCCCTCAACTTTCTTACTATCAAGGCTCCACCTAAACCTTGACAGTTCCACAATAATAGCTTCATTGCTCCTTGGTGGTTGTTTAAGGCCAACCACCAAGACCTTCAGCATTATCAATAGCAGAACAAATCCTTTCTGCAACAAAGTTCAACAAATCACCTCTAAAATTCTTCTTACTACACTCCCCTTTCTCCTTTAACTCAACACACCTTCTACTTCCTCCCTTCCTCAGGTCCCTCGAAATACTACCAAAGGGTTTTCTTCCAGGTCGCTTTCTCACTACATTCTCTACAAGTACAGGTCCATTTCTAACCAGAGAATCATCAACAGACAACTTCCTTCTTTTATCAATTCTCTCAGACTCCACTACCTCCAATCCTCTTTTCAAGCCAATGCTACTCAAATTTTTTGTAACTTCTTCAATTGGAGAAATATTTCCATAGACTACTAAAGCTCTCGACAAGTCCTCTTTAGCTTCAGTTATATTTTCCACTTTATTTGTGACATCAGAAAGAATCACAGATTCATTAATCTCCTTCCCCTTTCTACTCCCCTTATTTCCTCCTGCTTCCTTATTATTTTCAATGCTATGTTCAGAAGAAACACACTTACTTCTATCTTTAATCACTATCTTCTTCTTCTCTGCATCTTCCTTTCTGTTGGTAATAGCAAGAACTTGTGCATTCTTCTTGCTCTGCACTTTTATTTCTTCCTTCTTGCTTACCTCCTTATCCAGTATCTGATTCACTATACTTTTTTCCTTTTTTAACTTCCAATAATCCTCATCATATTCTTCCCAATCTTCACTACAGCAAACCACTTCATTTTTAATGAAACGAGCAGCCTGTACGCTTAGCCAACTCCCATATCCCACTTCCTCCTCTTCATTTTTGTTATTACGTTTCTCACAAATTCATTGGTCATGTCCCAATCTTCCAAAGCAAAAGCAAAAGTTCTGTAGTCTTTCATATTTTGCCTTTATCCAGATCAGTTCTTTTCCATCAGGTCTAGGCATCCACATTCCTGTTATCAAAAGTCTCCTCAAATACACCAAAACTCTGACTCAAAAAGCTACGAGTCAAGAGTTCATCTCTTAGCCGATTCTCAACCATAACAACCTTTCCAATCATAGATCCAAGGGTGATCGCATTATCCAGATCCATAGCCTCCAAAGAAAGATCGTGAAACTGAATCCAGAAAGGACAGACGCTAAAATCCACCTCTCTGTACACCATATACTCCTTCCATGATTGAATATTTAGCAATACACCTTACATTGACCACGGTCTTCCCCTCAAAATTCTGCTATAATCCTCTTTTTTTCAAAATTCAAAAACAAAGATGTTTCGATCCACATCAATTATCTTCATATGCTCTGTCTTATCTAGATTCCATCCCTTACGAATCATCTGGATCAAGGTAATTTTATTCAAATTCTTCTCTGTCATCAAACGACCGATCAGAGCTCCTCTATGTTTCTTTCTCTGATCACTTTTCCTCCATACAAGATTAGCCTCTAATCGCTGATGGTTACTGCCTTTGCCTCCATTCTCTACACTCGTCATTTCCTTCGAATCGCCAAAATCCGCACGTACACTCTTTCAACCCTGCCACAGTAGGCGATGGAGCTCTTTCAGACTACCACTCCAAGTACCTCCAAACTTCTATCCTCACTATTCCTCTGTTACAATGAGTAACAAAGGAATCACTCTTTCTTCACTTTGTCGTAGTGGGCAACGAAGCTCTCTCAGATTACCTCTCTCACCATCACAGACGGAAACAGGATTCACAGAAGAAATCGGTGATAACTGCCGTAACAAACTCTCACGTGGAGAGAGAAAAGCTCCCACTCAAGAGAGAGAAGTTCCCTGGTAGTCAAGGAAGATATGAACAATAATTAAATAGACCGTAAGGATATAGACATAGATTTATCAATTCAATCTTCCTGTGATCGATTTTCTTCCTTGCCAATTCTTTTAGATCTCTATTTACTATCTCTGAAATTTTCAGGAACTTTTGAATCTGGGAATGACATTTCTGTTCTATCTAAAAGTTTTGGTTTGGTATAGCAACCTATTAACACCAGAGACTAATTACCCATGTGCTGTCATGTGCTGGATCAAATCATCATGCGCTTATCTCTCATCTTTTTGTTTATTTTTTTATTTTATTCATAAATAAAAATGATTATTTATGCATTATATTTGAGGATACTCGATCTGCGAGCATTTTGAGATTTTAAATTTTCGTCGTACTTTGTTTTTCCTTTTGAATATGCCCATTACCTATCTCAAGATTTAATTTGCTTTGAAACTCAAATAGACGGGAAAATACATCTTACAAATATTGGTTCACTTTCTTTCTGTTTTTTTACTTTTACTTTTGTGTTCAGATTCCAAATCCTTTGCAATGGAGCATGATGCTGATGGAGTTGGGGGCTCTTCAAGTTTTTCTGCTTCAACTAAGAGATGGAAGTATCATGTGTTCTTGAGCTTTCGAGGGGAAGATACTCGAATAAGTTTTATTGATCATTTGTATGCTGCTTTAAAACGCAAAAGGATTAAAAACTTTCAGGGATGAAGAAGAACTTGAAAGGGGAGAATCTATTAAACCAAGTTTAATACATATTTATTTACTAATTCATCCTTTGTCATACTAAATCCTTGACTTTGGCTAAAATTATTTTGAACAATTAGTGTTTTCTTATGGTTTTCCTTAATTATTTTCCTTACAAATAATTATTTGTTTAATATGTTTATCATATCGGGATAAAATATCAAGTAATTTAATTGGCATGGATATAGAAAAATCAATTGAAATTTTGAGTAATTCTTAAAGGATTGTTATTATCAAAGATTCAAAAATAAATATCAATAATTCATAATTTCTAAATTTTAAAAAAATATCATTTTATTAATAATTAATTAATAGTAGTTTTTAACTTTTGATGGTTGAAAACGTTACCGTATAGCATTAGATTTGAAATGCTAATCCGACAATGTATTTTGTTAAAAATTGCTTGAATAAAATTAAGAAAAACTATTCAAATAAAAATTTAGAGTAAAATACTTTGACTATCCTCTTAGCTTGCATCAATTATAGAGACCTCCTCTCTATTTTAAAAATATACAGTTTATTATAATTAGTTGACACTTTTAGAAATATTCTAAGAAGATTTTAAAAGATACTACTCTGGTCCTAAATATAAAAATCATTTTGTAATATAAATTACACTACAAAATGAATCTTATATTTATGATCGGAGGAGTGTTATTTTTAACTAAAATTTATATTAAAATAAATTTTATTTACTATTTTACTGCTCATTCTAATAAATTATTAAATTATATTTTTATAGTTACAAGAATTTTTAGTAAAATAGTAAATAAAATTTATTTTAATATAAATTTTAGTATTATATCTTGTGTGGATACCCTGCCCGCTGATGTTTCTATTATATCTTGTTTTCTTCTGTGAAATACTGAAATGTGTTATTTACTGATTTGTGACGTGGGACTGTGTGGGCATGGATATATTTGAATATGTCCCGTGCCTCTCTCAAGGTTTTGCTTTGAAACTCAAATAGAACGTAAGGGATATTTACAAAAGTTGATTTCACTTTCTTCCGTATTCAGTATCCCCTCATTGATTGCTGCACTGTTTGTAGAAGCTCAAAGAAATCCATCTATATATGTATTATTCTCTCGGTTTCCGCATTGGTCAGATTCCAAATCCTTCCAATGGCGCGTGATGCTGATGCTGTTAGGCATTCTTCAAGCTCTTCTGGTTCAACTAAGAGAAGAATGTATCATGTGTTTTTGAGCTTTCGAAGGGAAGACACTAGGACCAGTTTTACTGATCATTTGTATGCTGCTTTAAAACGCAAAGGATTAAAAGCTTTTAGGGATAAGGAAGAACTTGAAAGAGGAGAATCTATCAAACCAAGTTTACAACAAGCAATTGAGGAATCTCATTGTGCAATTGTTGTGCTTAGTCCAAGTTATGCTTCTTCAACTTGGTGTTTGGATGAGCTTCAAAAGATCCTTCAGTTAAGGGAAGAGTCCAGTCTTCAAGTATTTCCAATATTTTATGGTGTAGATCCGTCTGATGTTAGGAAACAAGAGGGGAGTTTTGCGGAAGCATTGAAGAAGCATGAAGAAAGATTTCTAAAAGACAAAATGAAGGTGCAAAAGTGGAGGGATGCTTTAGAAAAAGTTGCCACTATATCTTGTTGGGACTCAAAAAACTGATAACTTCCACTTCTCTTAGTAATAACCATCTCTGTTTTTTTTTTTTTTAATTTCGGTCAAAAAATAAGGGCAAGGATATTTAAAATAAACTCTGAATTACATCAAGGTTTTTTCTTAATTTTTTAAGGGTAAGGGAACTGCTTAAAACTTCCACTAAATAGCACTATAAACTTCATTTATTTAATTTTAGACTTGTAGTTCTATTTGTTGGTAATATAGAGCTGCAGTATTATAGTGTTGATTTTTTTGGGCCAACACTATAGTATTGATTGTTGATGAAGTAGGTTTCCCAATTGAATTCAATCAATGATAGCATTTTGAATTGGTCATTTTCTTTAATATATCTAGCAGGTATGTCGAATTTTAATAAAATTACACAAATATTATGTAATTTAATCATTAAAAAAATTAATATTAATAATTTCTCTATATTTTGAAGTTTCATTTTTTATTAATTATTCATTAATAATAAATGTTAGTTTTTGATAGTTGGAAGGGTTACCATACAGCATTAGATTTGAACCTTTAATTTGACAATGTATATTGTGAAAAGTTTCCTGAATAACATGAAGAAAAACTACTCAAATTACTCTAAAAGGTCAAATATGAACCATATAACCAAAAAGGGGTTCTCAATAATGAATACTAGTAATGTGTTAATTAAATGACTTCAATATCTAGGGGTTGGCACAGTGTGTACGCGCGCGCACAATGGTGATAACTATAGTTCATAATCTCATTAGAAAATTTAGGGATTTTGCTTCTTTGTATCAAAGACTAGACTGTATTATAGCTTCTCATTCTTCGTGATTGTCTATGATTAAAAAAAAAAAACTATGTACAGCTCGTCTATAAATGAAATTATCCTCTACTCCTAAAAGTTAAATTAAATTTCACGGTGAATTTAAAATCGCTACAGTTGTGGTCATGTTTTCTTTATATCTCATATTAACTATTTAGTGTTTATGCATACAATTTTAAAATTCAAATGACTCAAATGGTCATGATATTTTCATGTCCAGAAAAAAAAGCCATATTTTCGTATTATGCAGGCATGAAACAGAATTCATTGAAAGCATTGCTAAGGAAGTGATGTCAAAATTACTTGATGAATCACTATCTGACCTTGGTATGTTAATTGGAATTGAACCAAAATTAGATGAATTGGAGTCAATCGTAGCAAGGGAATCGGAAGGGGTTGGATTTATAGGAATATGGGGCACAGGAGGCTTAGGTAAAACAACTCTTGCTAGAGTATTTTATGAGCGGACGTGCAAAAACTTTGAGATTCACTGCTTGATACATAATATTAGGGAGGCGTATGAAAAAGATGGTTTGATTTCGTTGCAAAGAAAACTTCTTTTTTTCTCTAGATAAAGGATGTATGGAAGTGGGTGATTGTTATGAAGGAATGAAGTTGATAAAAAACATGTTGGGCGACAGAAAAATTCTACTTGTCCTTGATGATGTGAATGATTTAAGCCAACTTGAAAATTTGGCACCAAACCAAGGATGGTTTAGCAAAGGGAGCATAGTAATAATAACAAAAAGGGATAAGCATTGGCTATCATCACATGGAGTAACTGCTATGTATGATGTCAATTTCTTGAGTGATAATGAGTCCCTTGAACTTTTCTTTCAAAAAGCTTTTAAAGGAGAGCAACATAATGAAGATTATTTGAACCTTGCTAGAACAATTATAAATATGCCAAAGGCCTTCCTTTAGCCCTCAAAGTGTTAGGTTCATTTCTTTGCAAGAGAACTATGGGGGAATGGAAGGATGCACTAGCTAAGTTCAAGAAAATTCCTCTAAATGACATTTTGAAGATACTTAAAGTAAGTTTGGATGGATTAGACATTAATGAGAAGACTATATTTTTGGATATTGCTTGCTTTTCTAATGGGATGGTCAAAGATTGTGTCATACAGATTTTAAAAACTTTGGACAAGGATCTTCACCCAGAAATTGGAATAAATATTCTTATTGAGAAATCACTTATAATTAATCCTGAAGAGCATTTGTGGGTCCATGAAATTCTCCAAGATGTGGGTAAATATATTGTCTATCAAGAATCACATGATGATGCCGGCAAGCGTTCCAGGATATTGTCTTTGGAGGATGTCAATCATGTGCTAGAAAGAAATAAGGTGATATTCTTCCAAAGTTCTTGTACTTATGTGCTCTTTTAATATTGATATATTTCATAACTTTTTCTTACATTTTTACCTTGACTTGTTGTTTTATAGGGGACAAAAGCAATCCAGGAATAATTCTTACATTAGAAAAGTCATCTGACGTATTTTGGGATCCTGAAGCTTTCTCAAAGATGAGTAATCTCAAGTTACTTATCATTTCAAGTCGCTCACATGATTTAGATTTTCAATTGAATCTTTCTTATGGACTCAAATCCCTTTCCAATGGGCTAAAAGTCATAGAATGGGAGGGGTTTCCATTATTTTATTTGCCAAGTCAATCTCAACTCCATAAACTTGTTGAGCCAAAAATGCGACAAAGTAAGTTAAAAGAACTCTGGGGGAAGACAGGTAATGACAACCCTTTTCATTTAAATTGTTTGTTCATAATTTAATACTATTTCCGGTTCTTAATATAAAAACTCATTGGAGATTCAAAATACTTAATGGTCTTATGCGAGTCTGATCCATCAAAATGAATCTCAAAATACTTCAAGTACCTCTCTGCCTTAAAAATCCAATCCAGTGCATCTGATCCATCAAAATGTTAAAAATCCACCTTAATGGTCTTATGCGAGTTCTGAATAAAGTTCACTAGTTCTACAATCGGTATTCTGGAGGTTGAATCCTTAGATCTTGAAGGTGATGATTCTGGTTGTCGCTTCAAGCTGTCTATCGACTACACTAGGGAATGTAACAGAGATTCCATAGAATCGAATCGTCGATCAATCTGGTCAAAATGCCCCTTAGCTTCTTCTACAAACTCATTTGTCCTCTTTATATCAGCTTGTAGTTCCTTCAAGCGGTTGTTCTCTGCCTTGTTCCCTAAACCTCTCAATGAAAGCACCAAATGTCACGTTAGTGAGTGCGATAAAAATCTATGCGAGCAATTAACAGCTCTGAATGTATATATGTATGTCAATAAGGGTGCGATTACAGAGCTTATTCAACCTCATGAGTTGAGCCACATGATACAGAATAACAGAAAGAAGAGAATGATAGAAAAATGCAGGGAGAGAGAATTACAGAGAATCTGTCAGGACGGAAATAACCAATATCATTCACTCCCCTTCCCTCTAACCACCTGTCCTTATATAACCATTTCCGTGTTCTCTAGTTCTTGAAGCTTCCAAGGCTTCTTCCATGCTCGCTGGCTCCTTCGCAGTATGTTGGGCTGCTCCACAACTCTTGGATTATCCTTATCAAAGCCCTCATTTTCCGCATCTGTTACAACCGTCTTTGTCACTATTGAGCGAATTGCATTTAGATTTTTGCAAACTCCATGATGGATCACTTCCCGATGTCATGAATGAGTTATCATCATTGCAAGTTTTAAATCTAAGTGGAAACAATTTTATTGACGTACCATCTGGCCTTATTTTCAATCTTTCAAAGCTTAGGGCTATTGCCCTCGCTTATTGCCCAAGGCTTCAGTCTTGGCCACAATTTCCTTCAAATTTGTCATTTATAATTGCAAATGGTTGTTCATCAATGAAATATTGCAGAAGTTCACGGCATGATGGGATTTCATTGGATCATTTCAACCCCAGGTTTATTTTATTTGTCTTTATTTTCTTCTTACACCTTAGTCGTTTTACCTCTTTAACATGGAAAATTGTTTCTCACAGGTTCGCAACCATTTGAATATCAAGCCTGCAATTATACAATGGGACTCAAAAGTTGTAAGTTTTTAGAATCACTTGATTGTTTTTCCTTAAACTTGTACATACTACATACATATTACAATTTCTTACGTGTTAATTATCATACTTCTAACACAAACTATCTGTTTTTTTTTTTTTTTGGGTCCCAGCGTGAGTTCTTCTTGGAACGTACTCGCGTATTGATGATTCATGGTACCGAAGTGCCATCATGGTTTTATAACCAAAACTACTTTTGTGAGAAAGAATTCAATCATCCAAATGTGTCATTTATAATAAGCTTGCCCACTGGTTACTGTGGTTCAAGTGAATGGCGGGGCATAGCCATATGCTTAATATTAGAACATAATTTTGCAACTGGAGCAGAGGTGGATGCAGTTTGGTGGACGTTAAGATTTCCTATTGATGAATTTCCGAAGACGTATTGTCGCACTAAGGTTTATATAGATTCGTATGGTGGTCCTCAACTTTGTATGATATATATTCGTTGTTCCTCTTTGGTTGTAAACGGACTTCAAATGGTATTCTTTGCTAAGAATGCAATTGAAAACAAGTCACCAATGTTTAGAATAAGGAAGTGTGGGTGGCGAGCAGTGTGTAAAGAAGATGTTGAAGCTTGACCAAGAGCCCGTGGGACGAAGGTTGTAGTAGCATCAATAATTACATCATCGGTGACGTTAAGAAAAATGGAGGTTATAATCACTCCCTGAGACATTATGATCGATTCATTGTTGAAGAAGACGAGTCAACTTCCAAGGTAAATAGATCAACCCTTGTTTTGGATTAAATTTTATATTTTATATTAATGCATGCTTGATGGGTGTTTGGATTTCTCTTTGATACATTGACTTAATATAATCTTTCAATTCATTAAATATTATATTTCCCTAATTATTTCATTTCCATAGGCATTGATCAATTCATAGTATTGGGTTTGCTTTCTTGGGATTCTTTTTTTTTTTTTTTGACTTTTACTTGTATGACATAATTTAATTGCAACTGTCTGTCAAAGATCAAACTAGATCTTATGTATTCCCTTAATTTTTTTTTAATATTTCCATTGATTTGTGGCAGATAGTCATAAGTTGAAGGAGGTTTTACATCATTTTTATGTTTTAGCACATAATTATGCGTGATAGTTAGTTTTTTTTTACGCAATTATAAGAGAGAATTCCGATGTGAAGACATACATTATTACTTTTTTAGTATATACCCTTGTTCAAAAGAATGACTGGGCATAGCTGTGCTTAGTATTAGAAACTAATTTGGCATCACTTCGATGAAATTAATTTGCTGGACTAACATATCTCCTTAAGATGCATATTTTGTTGCATATTGTGACAATATGACTCTCTACGGTCTTTACTATAAAGACTTATGAACAATTTCATATAAATTTAAGAATTTAGTTAATATTAATTATTAATGATTTTAAAAAAATTTAAGATTATCCTCAATGACCAAGTTCATTATTGGAGGAGGTTGGTAGGTAAAGAAACATCAAGTTCATTAAGATAAGAAACTAACACTTAAAAGACAAGATTTTAAGATATAGATGATTTAATTGCCATCGGTATCCAAATATATATATATATATTATGCATATTATATTCGTTGTTCTTGTTTTGTTTCTAATCGAACCAACTTGAAATCTCATTTAACACTATGTATTAAGTCAGTACTGTTTAAGATAAGTGTGAGTGGTGCGTCTTGCGCAGAAATGTTGAAAGATGGCAAAAATCTAGAGATGAAGTTGATATTGATTCAACGTTCCCAGTGACATTGAGAATACAGAAGGCAGCTTTGGTCACCAAAAAAAAAAAAAAAAGCAGAATACAAAAGGCTGCAGCTGTTGGGAGTGGATGTCAAAACTCTTGGCATTCTCTTGAGCATCTATTTTAGATTTGGTACTAAAGTGCATTTCAAGTTTCTTGTTTTTTTTTTTTTTTTATATCGAGCTGTATCTGTACTAGTTATAAAACTCTTATAGAAAACATTTTTTTCATCGCTGTAAGCAGTTTGTTTTTGCATTGTCGAGTCAGTTCTAGGTACATGCTTTGTTTCTTTTAGTCAGGATTTCTTGTCACTTAAACATGTGAATATGACCCTCCATACGAAAGGGGTGATTTGTCAATTTCTTTTGGGAAAACCCAATTTCCGGTCCTTAGAGTTGAGGTCAGCTTTGGTCAAGGTTCCTGGAGTTTGTTTTTAAAGGAATTGGTCCTTCAAATTTAAAACTGTTAAGCCGTTAGTCCTGCTTCTTGAGGGTGCTGATGTGCACTAACAGTGTTAATAGTGATCATGTGGCAAAAAATAATGAGTTGACAACTTGGCATTTTAATTTTAACTCAGACAACAATGTGATAAAGAAAAGAACGAAAGAAACGCAATCATGGAACGCAGAGTGGACGAGGGCCTGCAAGCAGAGGGGGTGGCTGGCAAAGAGAGGGTACAGATCGCGAAGGGCTTGGGATCGACAAAGGAGGTCGCGAGAAGGGTATAGATCTTCAAAGGAAAAGAAGGGTTGGCGATGGTAAAGAGATCCAGTACTCTTAACCTTCACCTCCTCCTCATTCATTTGTTCTCTATTCTCTCTTTTTCCATGTCAATTTTTTTTTTTGTTATTTGTTTTTTCAGATTGTGTATTGCGTTTTTGCTCTCTCTCGTTGGGGAATTGGTTGTTGGGCATCATAGACTATGATTTTCTTGTTGATTTTAATTTCTGGGCATCATAGAGTACGATGTTGTTGGAATCAATTTTGCCTCTGGCTGTGAATAACTTTACCCATTCTGCTTATGGTTCTGCATACGACAGGAGGTCTTATTATCTGGCTTAAAAAATGGCTCGCTCACCCAGGTGTCAGGGATGAGTTGCAGGTCGATGCTTGTATATCATGTGGGAGAAGAGGAATAATGTTCTGTATGGTAAATGTCTATTAACTAATGAGGGCGTGTTGCATTGACGACTGAGACAGATGAATTGTTTGATTATATGGATTTTGATGGTAGAAGAATTAGGAACTATAAGAATGCAAGGTTGGTTCACAACAAGCAAGAATGGTTACGTCCAGTGAGGGAGGAAGACAATCTTTGCTTTCAAACCAGTTGGGTTATGAAGTGGCAGTGAAGATTTCACGTGACAAATGATCACGGGGAGGATGATGCTTTGCATGAGAATATCAGGGAATTAATGACCATGTTAATTTTTTGATGCAGTTGGAGTTTTAATTTTTTTGATTGGTATGATATCCTTGTAATATAGGGGAGGGGCTAGTCTGAATTAGTGGGTTTTTTCAGTAGGCTATGATGTATGGCATTGGATATTAGCTTACCATTTGTTGTACTGCATTTGCCAATGCACCGATATTATTTTAATGGTAGAAATGCTATGATATGCCAGATCAGCATCAACTTTGATATATTGGTAAACATGGAGTTTTAATTTTCAATGCACTATCATCTAAGTCTGGATCATAATTTTTTTAAAAAAATAAAGGCAAAATAATATTAATGATAATAATAAGGTTCAAAGTACAATAATATAAGAACAAAAAAGCCGAATTATTAGGGCTAATAATAATATAGAGTTAAGCTATAAATTTGTTTAAAAAGTTTGCAATTTAAAGTGCTAAGTCTCTGGAAGTAGTTTTTGGTTTAATGTCATTCTAAAAGTTTTCAAATTGTAGTAATGTTATCCTGATCGTTATTTGGGTTAAGTTTGACCATTAGTTAACTAATTATATTGAGTTGGCATGTTCACGTGCTGTCCACATTATTTTTCTTTCTCGGTTAAGTGCAAATTTGCCCAGAAAGGTTTTACTTAGGAGCGCTTGGTATTCTAAAGTTTTCAAATTATAGTAATGTTACCCCGATTGTTATCCATGATAAATTTGATCATTAATTAATCAAATATGTTGAACTGGTAGATCCACGTGTGATCTATTTTATTTTTTCTTCAAGGTGAGGATTTAGCACTAACTTTGAAAAAATCAATGCTTCTGTGCTTTTTAAGCCTGTGGCTATTTTCGAAGTCGTCCTCATTATTTATATCTTTTAAGAATTCTTGTGAGCTTCTTCTTATATATGTTCTTGTAAAACGTATTAAACTAATAGCGAATGACAAAATAACAGATGTGGAAAGAGTTGTTTTTGTGTGGGAGAAATAGCATTAATGTATGATCTAGGAATGATGTGGATCACATGTAAACATACCAACTCAATATATTTGGTTAGTTAATGATCAAATTTAACATTGATAACAGTTAGGACAATATTGCTACAATTTGAAATTTTAGAATACTCAGCGCTTATGAGTGAAAACTTTTGGGGTAAATTTGCACTTAACCTAAAAAAGAAAATGACATGGACGACACATGGATCTGCTAGGTCAGCATAGTTGGTCAATTAACGGTCAAACTTAACCCTCAAGAAGTAGAAGGACTAACGGCTTAACAGTTTTAAATTTGAGGGACCAATAGCTTAAAAAACAAACTTTAGGGACCTTGACCAAAGTTGACCCAAACTACAAGGACTAGAAACTGGGTTTGCCCTTTTCTTTTTGAATCTTCCCACCACTATAGAAATGATATTTTACGTTGGTTACATAGGACTTTTCATGTCGGCCAATGGAGGGACGAAAATGTGAACGTTTTAGCTTGTGTTCAAAATTTACATCGGTTAAACAATGTGAAATTTTTTTAAAAAATGTAAGTCAAAATATAACCAATGTGAATGCTGTTTTTCTAAAAAACAAATCACAACTATTCAGTCTCTTATCTTCCATTATTATAAACACACAAAAAAAAAAAAGAATAACTCAATCATTAGAATTACAGAAGCACTATATATTTCATACTCATCAAAAAAGAGACTATAATTCCAATAAAGTATACTACATTTGATCCTTAATATAGAACTAGTCAACTAATTTGAGTAGATTGATGAAGTTTGTTAAATTAGTTATTTGTAATAAATATGTTATTTTTTCTAGAATACTCTTAATAATCATATGTATTAGCTAAAATTATCGTTTGATAGAACTTTTAACATACGCAACTATTACAATGACTACTCTGAAAAAAATAGATAAATATGAAAGATAAAATTGATAAGAAATCTTATATTTAAGACGAAATTAAATGTCAAACTAGTTTTTATATTAAAAATCAGAGACAGTAGTACCTATTAGTTCTTTCTTAAAGTCGTAGGTGCCTAGACAATCTAAGATATGAATCTTCAAAAGCATTTTTGATGGAGAAGATGGAAAAAGGTATAGGAGTGTCGAACCTTGGAGCGAACCAGATTTGATGAAGAAACTCGTGAGGCATGAATATTTTGGGTCACTTCGATTTTTGTTAAGATTTAGGAGTGTCGCACCTCAAATTTGAAGCAAGAGTCAACCTTGGGAATCTTTTAGCTTGACGACGGCAGTAACACTGGCGTAAGCTGAAAAGGATGATCTTGTATCCTAAGTGTGTGAGGCGGGACTGGTGATGCATGCAATGTTATTCTGGGTTGAGGGAACGAAGAAGAAAGGAAAGAAAATAGAATTGAGGCTGAGGTGGGAGAGTGAAGGGAGAAAATAAAACGTTAGATTAAAAATAACCAAGGATCGTGATAAAGGTCTGTACATATTAATGGTTTCATTTCTTTTTTTTTTTAAAAAAAAATTTCAAATAATTTTGTCCTCCTTTTCGTGTTCAGTTCCAGCGGCTCCATTCTTCTTCATGGTCAATGTCACTGTACCATTATCCTGTTTTTGAATTAGCTAATCTTATATTCTTCGACTCTTAATATAAAACTTAATTAATTATTTTTAGTAAATTAAATATATTAGTTAAATTAGTTAATATGATATGTTTTTTCAAAATACCTTAATCATCTTCTTTAATTTATTTCCTCCCTCTCTCATTTGATTATTATTGAAGGAATATTATTATGGTTAATTTAAAAAACATTGATAAATATGTGAATGGGTCTTACATATAGGACCAATATCAACTCTCAAATTATATTCTATATTAAGGACTAGAGGAATATTATATTATTTGCTACTACCTCTGATTCTTAATATAAGATTTTGTTTGACTTTTATTTGGTCCTAAATATAAGATCCCAATCTATTTTGTCTTTCATATTTACATAATTTTTTAAAGATAGTCCTTCTAACGATAGTAATTCTAACCAATAAATTTAATTAGCAAATAGCAAAGATAATATCTATTTATTATAAATTACTAATTTATTTATTTACTTTTAATCAACTCAAATTCTTGTATATGTTTATGATCGGAGATGGTGTTTGTTAGTGTAGAGTTTAAAATGTGTGTTGGGAAGACTTGGCCAAGCAGAGAACCCCGCCGCGCAGTAGCAGCCACCTTTGTTTGTGGAGATTGTTCATCTTCACCACAAATCTCAGCATCCCTCCATTGAACAAGTTTTAATCATGTAAATCACATGTCTTGATATACATACAGAATTGAGGGAAAAGCTCTGCGCCAAAATGACCTTACTAGTAACAAATGAAGCCGCGTGGCCTAAATTAGGGCTTTTCAATTTTGAGCATAATATATATTGCCAAGCCTATAAACTTTTTTTTTTCCCTAGGAAAATAAAATTATGGAAAATTAAAATTTTATTCTTTATAATTTCATTCAATATATAATTAGGGCCGATACTCTTCAAGGCTTGACACTGATTTCTCCTGAGCTTAACTTTTGCTTTTTTCTTTTCAATATTCACAGAGGATTTAGCTTATGTCTGAACAATAAAATTTCGACAAGGTAATATTTGTACATGCACGATTGAAACAAGCAGAAGGCAAAGGATCCTCTGTTTAGCTCTGTTTTCGGACCCCAAAAACAGAGGCAATGGAAATAATATGATAATAGCATGGGATGATATCCAAACACTCCTAAAACAGAGTCAATTTCGACCATTGTTCTTCATACGGCGTATATTCTTTATCGATTCAGATCTCAACACTCCACTGACATGAAGATGATATCTATTGTTTGATCGTTGATTTTTTTGTCTACTTATTCAACATTTGCATGCTTGCAATTTACTTTCTGATCAAAATATTAAAATATGACAGCAAAAAAATTTATACAAGGCCACCACAGTCAAATAATCTTTAACTCATTTATAGACATACAAGGAGTCTCGTTTTTCTTTTCTTTTCTTTGTTTTTTTAAATTTCGGGGGTAGAAAGTGAGATAATGAAATGGCTAAATCATAACAGCTACTTAATTAATGGTGAGAAGGAACGCCATTCGCGGTGCAAGGAGTTAATTAAAAGGATATAAACTGCGGGACCTAATTATATATTCAATGAGATTATAAAGATTAAAATTTTAGTTTTCCATGATTTTTATTTTCTAAAACACATGGACTAATTTGTAAATAAATAAACTATAGGAATTGAGCTGCATCGAATTAAAATTTAGAAATTAAGTTACAATTAAGTTAAAATTATGGATTGAATTGCATCGAGTTATAATCTAAGGATTGAGTTACAAATGAGTTAAAAGCATGAGAATCAAAAGATTAATTTTCCCTATATATATATTATGGTGGCCGTAAAAAATTATTATTAAAAACAAAAAGCAGCTAGATTACTATTACGTCTAATATTTAATATATATATATATATATGAGCTAGTTGATTAATTTGAAAAAGATTTACTAAATTGCTTAATTATAGCATATGAGTAGATCATTAGATCATGTATCAAGTAATAAATGAGACAAGTTAGTTTAAACCAAAAGATAATCTGGATCACTGTGATATTACCGAAGAGTAAAACCTGAGACCACCTGAAATGAATATCTAAAACAAGAACTTGAACATTACTCGGAAGTTGCACAGCACCTTCCAAAATCTTCCTGTGTTGCCTTTCTAACTCAATGGGCAAAAGATGATAAACATCCTTTGCGGAGCGGAACTAAGAAAGAGAGGGTTTTAATACTTGAGAATTGTTTCTCATTTTTTGGGAGAAGTCTGTGGAAATGGTAATACAGGAATTTGCTGTTTTCTTTCATTTCCCGTATTGAAATACCTCAGGAAGTAGTATAGTTTATAACTTCAAGATAATCTCCTATCTAAAACCTGTTCATAAGCACTTATAAACACTTTTTATATAAGTCACAATAAAACTTTTTTACATATTTACCTCATATTCTACAAAACTACTTATAAGCCGTTACTAATGAGTTAGTATTTTGAAATTAAGTTCTCTGAGAAATGCATCATCATGAATCTCCCACACCGGGGAGCTATTTCATCTAATGAATTAATTAGTCCGTCAAAATTAAACTCTCTTAATTTCCAATAATTACACTATTCCAATGTCTAAAAAGTGAAAAGGAAAACCCAATAATGGACTGATGTAGGGTCACATGGTTCTGTCCTTCAGCAAAATGGAACAGTGTCCCGCCCGGAATGCGGTTTGAAACGTCAATGCCCAAAAACTGGAAGACCTGAGAGAAGACTTGGGGCTCACTCCCACCTTTTTCACTTCTCATTTTTTCTTCATTTTTCTTTCTATAAAATCTGTACCAGGCTGCTGGACTTCATCTTATATCAGGGCGGTGGGAATCGAACAAATCTTTCGATATTATTTCATATGTCAGGTTTCTACTTTCTTCCTTTCTCCTTTCTACATTTTTTATCACTGAAATGACTTGGTTAGATCTGTGAAATTTTGCTTTCAAACTTTGCATGAAGAGTGGAAATCTTGCGGTGAGAAGAACCTTGTCTGTTGGTGTTTCTATTATATCTTGTTTCCTTCAGTGATATGGATTGTTTCTGTTATGGATCTTCGAGCATTTTGTGATTTTGAATTTTTACTTTATTTGTTGTAATATGCCCAATGCCTCTCTCAAGGCTTCGCATTGGACTGATTGCTGCACTCTTTGTTGAAGCTCCTATTATATATGTATTCTTCTTTCTGTTTTTGTGTTTTTACTTTTGTTTGGATTCAGATTCCAGATCCTTGCGATGGCGCGTGATGTCGATGGAGTTGGGTGTTCTTCAAGCTCTTCTGCCTCAACTAAGAGATGGAAGTATGATGTGTTTTTGAGCTTTCGAGGGGAAGATACTCGGAAAAATTTTACTGATCATTTGTATGTTGCTTTAAAACGCAAAGGATTGAGAACTTTTCGGGATGAGGAAGAACTTGAAAGGGGAGAATATATTAATCCAGGTTTAGTACAAGCAATTGATGAATCTCGTTCTGCAATTGTGGTGCTCTCCCCAAATTATGCTTCTTCAACTTGGTGTTTGGATGAGCTTCAAAAGATCCTGCAGTTAAAAGAAGAGTCGAGTCTTCAAGTATTTCCAATATTTTACCGTGTAGATCCCTCTAGTGTTAGGAAACAAAAGGGATGTTTTGCAGAGGCATTCATAAAGCATGAAGAAAGATTTGTACAAGACAAAATGAAAGTGCGAAAATCGAGGGATGCTTTAGAAAAAATTGCTACTATATGTGGTTGGCACTTACAAAATTGGTAATTACTTTTCTCTCAATAACAATCTTTTATTTTTATTTTGTTGAAAATAAGGGTGTTGATATTCAACTAAACTTTAGAGTTCATTTATTTGCTAGCAAAATTAATAGACTTGTAGTGCTATTGTTTATATTTATTGTTGACGAAATAGGTTTCTCAATTGAATTCAATCAATAATAGCATTTTGAAATGGTCATTTTTCTTTAGCGTATCAAGCAGGTCTGTTGACTTTTAGTAAAATTACATAATATAATTATGGATCAAGGTATAATTTTAACAACAAAGTTTACTCGAAAGAGTGGGCACTATAAAGTTTATTTGGGTGCAAAAATATACATGAAGTTGTCAAAAGGGAGCATATGGCACCATGCCGTTAACGTCCGTCAGTTTACCATTAGAGAGGCCTAGAAAGTCAGTTTTAAAGTGCATTTTTAACAACAAAGTTTGCATCAAGGGACATTAGGCACCATGAAATTTACTTGGGTGTAAAAATATACATGAACTTTGTAAAAGGAAAAAAAATAACAAAATTCTTCAACCTCCATAAACATCTATTAATTTTATTCTTTTTGTTCTCACCAAATGCTATATTTTCTCTCTATAAATTTTCACTTCCAAGCCAATCCATCTTTCTCTCATCATAGTCAACACGCACACTCTCTCTGTCATGTTGTTTTCTTAGTCTCCAAGCCTTTTATATGTATTTAAGCAAAACACATCTTTCCCTTCTAGGATATAAGGTTCATTACTTGCACCCGAGTACTACCTCCAGTCCTTAATATAGGATCCAATTGACTAATTTGAGGAGATTAAAATAAATAAATAAATTACTTTAAATATTATACTATTTATTTATTTGACGCAATAGCATATAGTACATGATCTCTCTAAAATATTTATATGCATCATTAAATTATATATTAGTTTACAAGCCAAGAAAATTAATTTGGAGAAAAAACAATAAATATAATATTTTAAAGTAATTTATTTATTTATTTTTAATCTCCTCAAATTAGTCCATTGCATCCTATATTAAGGAATGGAGGTAGTACTTGGATGCAAGCAATAAACCTCATATCCTAGAAGGGAAAGATGTGTTTTGCTTAAATACATATAAAAGGCTTGGAGGCTCAGAAAACAACATGACAGAGAGAGTGTGCGTGTTGACTATGATGAGAGAAAGATGGATCGGCTTGGAAGTGGAAATTTATAGAGAGAAAATATAGCATTTGGTGAGACAAAAAAGAATAAAATTAATGGATGTTTATGGAGGTTGAAGAATTTTGTTATTTTTTTCCTTTTACAAAGTTCATGTATATTTTTACATCTAAGTAAATTTCATGGTGCCTAATGCCCCTTGATGCAAACTTTGTTGTTAAAAATGCACCTTAAAACTGACTTTCTGGGCCCCTCTAACGGTAAACTGACGGACGTTAACGGCATGGTGCCACATGCTTCCTTTTGACAACTTCATGTATATTTTTGCACCCAAATAAACTTTATGGTACCCAGTGCTCTTTCAGGTAAACTTTGTTGTTAAAATTATACCTTAACCCTATAATTATTATGTAATTCAATAGTTAAAAAATTAATATTAATAATTTCTCTGTATTTTGAAGTTTCATTGTTTATTTTTGTCGAAAAGAAAACTTTCATTGTTTATTTATTAATAATTAATAATATCTATTATTTTTTTATGGTTGGAAATGTTACCATACAGCGTTACATATTGAACTTTTAATCTGACGTTGTTCCTTAAATAAAACATAGAAAAACTACTCAAGGGTCAACTATAAAACATGTTACCAAAAAAAGTGAACTCCAACAATCATATGTTTACGTTAATATAATTAAATGGCTTCAGTATTTAGGAGTTCGCAAAGTGTGTGTACACACACACAATGGTAGCAATCTTCTTTCTTAATCTCTTTTACATCAAGACTAGACTATACCGTAGCTTCTCACCCTCTGTGTCTGTCTGTAAATACTAGAAGCTCTGCGCAACTCTTCAATAATGAAATTATTTTCATGTCGGTATAATTATATTTTCCTATGCAGGCATGAAATGGAATTCACTGAAAGCATTGCTGAAGAAATCATGTCAAAGTTACTTGATGACGAATTGCCATCTGACCTTGGTATGTTAATTGGAATTCAACCAAAATTAGATGAATTAGAGTCAATCGTCACAATGGAATTGGGAGGAGTTGGGTTTATAGGAATATGGGGTATAGGAGACATAGGCAAAACAACTCTTGCTAGAGCTTTTTATGAGCGAAAGCTCAAAAACTTTGAGATTCACTGCTTTCTTCATAATATTAGAGAGGCATATGAAAAAGAAGGTTTGATTTCATTGCAAAAAAGACTTCTTTTTTCTTTAGAGAAACGAAGTATGGAAGTGTGTGATTGTTATGAAGGAATGAAGTTGATAAAAAAACATGTTGCGCAATAGAAAAGTTCTATTTGTCCTTGATGACGTGAGTGACATTAGCCAACTTGAAAATTTGGCTCCAAAGCAAGGATGGTTCAGCAAAGGGAGTATAATAATAATAACAACCAGGGACAAGCATTTGCTATCCTCGCATGGTGTATCTACTAAGTATGATGTGAAATTCTTGAGTGATAATGAGTCCCTTTAACTTTTCCTTCAAAAAACCTTTAAAGGAGATAAACCTAATGAAGATTATTTGAACCTTGCTAGAACCGTCATTGAATATGCTAGAGGCCTTCCTTTAGCACTCAAAGTGTTAGGTTCATTTCTTTGCAAAAGAACTATAGTGCAATGGAAGCATGCACCAGCTAAGTTCAAGAAAGTTCCTCCAAATGACATTTTAAAGATACTTCAAGTAAGTTTTGATGGATTAGACATTACACAAAAGACTATATTCTTGGATATTGCTTGCTTTTTCAATGGAATGGTCCAAGATCATGTCATACAAATTTTAGAAATTTTGGACAATGATCTTCACCCAAAAATTGGAATAAATGTTCTTATTGAGCAATCCTTAGTAATTAATTATGAAGGGCATTTGTGGGTGCGTGAAATTCTTCAAAATATGGGTAAATATATTGTCTACGAAAAATCACCTGATGATGCCGGCAAGCGCTCTAGGTTACTGTCCTTGGAGGATGCCAAGCATGTATTAGAAAACAATAAGGTGACATTCCAGAGTTCTTGTGTTTTTGCACTATTTTTATAACAATTTATTCCATGACTTCTATATATTTTTACCTGAACTTGTTTTGTAGGGGACAGAAGCTATTCGGGGAATAATTCTCACATTAGAAAAGTCATGTGATACATTTTGGGATCCTGAAGCCTTCTCAAAAATGAGTAATCTCAAGTTACTTATCATTTCAAATTGCTCACATGTTTTACGTTTTCAATTGAATCTTCCTTATGGACTCAAGGCCCTTTCCAAAGAGTTGAAAAGTGATAATATGGGAGGGGTATCCATTATTTTACTTGCCAAGTCAGCCTCAACTCCATCAACTTGTTGGACTAATAATGCGACATAGCAAGTTAAAAGAGCTTTGGAGCGGAAGACCGGTAATTATAGCCCTTCCATTTAAATTATTTGTGCATAATTTAATAATTTATAATTATAATTAGTTTTTGGTTTTTGAGGCCTTAATGTTTCCCTTTTTGTTGTTGTTAGTCTCTCCAAAGCCTCAAGTCCATTGATCTTTCTTATTCAGAGTACCTCAGCAAAACTCCAAATTTTGATGGAATTCCTCATCTTGAAAAATTGATTCTTGAAGGGTGTTCTAACTTGATTGAAATTCACCGATCCCTTGGACAACACAAAAAACTCGTCATTGTTAACTTGAAAGATTGCAGAGAAGTTAAAAACCTTCCAAGGAAATTTGAGATGAATTGCTTAGAGACTTTTGTTCTATCTGGTTGTTCAAGAGTTATAAAACTTCCTGAGTTTGGAAAAGATATGGAACGTCTGTCTAAACTTGATTTAGAGGGGACTGCTATAACAAAATGTCTCAATCACTGGGCAATTTGATTGGTCTTGTGGAGTTAAATTTGAAGAATTATAAAAAGCTGGTTTGTCTTCCATGTGATGTTTGTAAATTGAAATCTCTGAAAATGATCAAAATTGCTGGCTGCTCAAAGTTTTCAAGCCTACCAAAGAATTTGTACTAAAAAGAGGCCCTGGAAGTGCTTGATTTGAGAAAAATTGCTACAAAAAGGCTTTCACTTTGTGAATACAATGGTGAAGCACAATCTTCATCATCATGGAGTTGCTTCTCCCTTATTCAAAGGCCTTTGAGCTCAACAAATTTTATGTTATCGCGATCTTTGTCATACTTGAGCCAATTAGAATTAGGTTTTTGCAACCTCCACGATGGATCACTTCCTGATCACATCAATGGGTTATCATCGTTGGAATATTTAGATCTAAGTGGAAACAATTTCATTGACTTACCATCTTCCCTCATTTCCAATCTTTCCAAGCTTCCTGTTCTTGGTCTCGGTTATTGCCCCTGGCTTCGGTCTTTGCCACAACTTCCGTCAAATCTATCAGCTATATTCGCAAACGGTTGCCCGTCATTGGAACATGACAGAAGTTCACAACAGTTATGGGATCTCATTGGATCATTTCAACCTCAGGTTTATTTTATTTGTCTTTGCTTGTTGTTTCATCTTGGTCATTTTACTTCTTTAACATGGAAAATTGTTTCTTATAAGTTCACAACTATTTAAATATCAAGTCTTCAATTATAAGAAGGGATTCAGAAATTGTGAGTTTTTAGAATTACTTGAATCTTTTCTTAAATTCTTTGATAATAAATATCTAGTTTATTTGACTTTTACATGTATATTACCATTTCTTCTGATTAATTATCATACTTACAACAAAAGAATTCTTTTTTGTCCCAGCGTGACTTCTTCATGCAACCTACTCCTATTAATCATTCCAGGTAGCCAAGTGCCGTCATGGTTTTATAATCAGAACTACTTTTGTGAAAAAGAATTCAATCATCCAAATGTGTCATTCATAATAAGCATATCCCCTGATTATTGTGATTCACGTGAATGGTGGGGCATAGCCATATCTTTAATGATAGAAAATGATTTTGCATTTGGATCAGGGGTGGATGCAATTTGTTGGACTTACAGATTTCCTACTGATAAATTTCCAATTACATATCACAGCCATGATATTTATTTAGATTCAAGTTGTGGTCATCAACTTTGTATTATATATATTCGGTGTTCCTCTTTGATTGTGAACGGACTTCAAATGGTATTTTTGGCTAAGAATGCAATTGTAAAAAAGTCCCCAACATTTAAAATAAGAAAGTGTGGGTGGCGAGCGGTGTGTAAAGAGGATGTTGAAGCTTGGCAAAGAACGAGGAACGAAGATTGTAGTAGCATCAATAATTACAATATCAGTGAAGTTGAGAAAAATGGAAGTTATGGTCACTGCCCGAGACATCATGATCCACTCATCGTTGAAAAAGATGACTACATACTCCCAAGGTACGTAGATCAACCCTTCTTGTTTTAGATTAAATATATGATGGCTATTTAAAATTTTCTTTGATGCACTAATGTAATATAATCTTTCAATTCATATAAGTATTGTATTCCCTTAATGATCTCATTTTCATAGGCGCTGTTCGGTTAATGGTTTTGGCCGGATTTATCTCCATATCTTGGATAATTTTTCTTATTTTTCACCTTGTACTTGTGTGACATAATTTATTTTCAACAGTCCATCAAAGGTCAAACTAGATTTTACATATTCCCTTAATTTTTTTCCCATTGATTTGTGGCAGAAGTCATAAGTTGAAGAAGATTTTACCTCATTTTTATGTTTTAACACATCATATAATTATGTCCTATAATAGTCTTTTTTTGCACAACTATAAAAGAGAATCCCAATGTAAGGATACACATGATTGTACTAAGGGCATACCCTTGCAAGTGAATGGTAGGGCATACCCTTGCATACCATGATGAGGTTAATTGTTGGACTGACTTCAACTTCAACATTAGCCACAATGACTAAGTTCATTATTACTGGAGGAGGTTGTTTGGTTAAGAAATATCAAAATAAAAGATAATTAAGATAAGAAACTAATGCTTTAGACAAAAGGTTTTATATTAAGGATCTTAGGAAACGGTTATATATGTAATAAGGACGGGAGAAAGTATTAATAGATATAAGATCCAATTGTTGTAGGTCATCAACTATATATCTTGCATAATCATTGGTCTTGTTTTGTTGTAATTGAACCAACTTGAAATATCATTTTACACCATATATTAAGTCAGTACCATTTAAAATAAGCTCGTGTGAGTGGTGTTTGTTGTGTAGAAATGTTGGAAGATGGCAAAAATCCAGAGATGAAGTTGATAGTGATTCACGTGGCTTCAGCAATCCTAATAAAGTTGACAATAAAGAAGGCTGTAACTGTTGGGAGTGGATGTCAAACTTTTGGCATTCCATTGAGCATATATTTCAAACTTGGTGTTAAGGTATATTTCAGACTTTCTAGTTCAACTATATCTACGCCAATCACAAAACCGGTCCAGAAAGCTGTTTTTGTCCCCCTTTACTATCTAGTGTCAATTCTAGGTACGTGTTTTGTTTCTTTCAGTAAGAATTTCTTGTTACTTAAAGTATGAATGAGACTCTCCCTAGAAATGGGGTGATCTCCTCCTTTTTTATTCATTTTCCTTTTAACTTTGTAATTTTCTTTCAACTAAAAATACATCTACTCTGATGACATTTATGTCTTCTTGAGTCATAAGCTGAAGAGTGGTCCTGACCAGGGTTTCTTTTTTAATGGAAAAGGAATTTTATTACTCGAGATATTTACAATGGGAATACAGCAGCTAAAGAGGAAGAAAGAAAACAATCAGTAGCGCTAAGTTACATTCAGAAAGAAATCTTTAGCTTTAATAACATGGTTAGTCCAAGAAAGGGCTTCATTTATGAGCTTGTGCGCTTCTGTATTGTCTTGGCAGAAGAGGAACCTACTTCGGGCACTCCAGAGCTTCCAGCAGATGATACCAAACAAGATGCTCCAGTGGGCTCCTTCTCTCTTAGCGTTCAGGTGTTGCTTAAACCAAGCATTAAAAGGCTGGGCGAAGAAAGTGATGATCTGATCTGCCGGGAGAGCAAGATTCCAGCACGCAGGGGCAAGGTTGCATCTTCGAACTATATGGTTTAAGTCTTCTGTTCTTCCTCCACAGATTTCGCAGTCATCCATATGGGACACATGACAGCGTACTCTTTCTTTGTGAGAATGCGGTCATTTAAGGCTAGCCAAATGAACGTCCTAATTCTTTGTGGGCCATGCCATGTCCATGCAATCTCCCATTGGGTGTCGATTTCATACCATTTGTCCATCATTAGGAGCTGATAAGCTGAGCTCACTGTGAAGCCTTTGTTTCCATTCAGATACCAATGGCATGTATCGAATACAGCACCGTTAGTCCGGGCTTTATTCTGCTCAATCATTCCCAGAATTTCCATCGGCGACGGGTCCTTAAACTCATTCCACTTCCATTGACCGTCATCTGTTACGTAGTGTGATATTGACTTGTGTAGTTCAGCCTCTGCTATGGGGGCGAAAGCCAGGTTCCTTAAGGGGTCTAGGTCTCCAATCCAGTGGTCCGACCAGAACCGTACCCCTTTCCCATCACCGAGGTTCCATTTTACTCCCAAAATAATTTCTGCCCTGATGCTTACTAAGCTTTTCCAGAGGTGAGACGCATTGCGAGCTTTCTCTTGTTACCCAACCTTATCATCGCTGCCATATTTTGCCCTCAAGACTCTGACCCAAAGCTGGTCTGCTTCTGTTTGAGAAACTCAAGAAAATAGTACCAGATGATGAAGATTATCTTAATGATACTTCCTGCTTCTTGTTACTATATTTTGCCCTGGCCCAATCATGAATCCATGATATGATTGCAAGGCAGTATCGTGCATCAAAGGAAATAATCCATCAACAAATCTTATGTTCCTTCAATATGGGTGCTTAAATCTCTCAAGTTTACTCAATTATTTTACAAAACCAAAGCAAGAAGTAGGCTTCCAAAACTCATTATTTTGCACGTTTCTGTTAGGTCTGTGAGTATTAGGCTTATTTAAGTATAAAACAACTTATGATAGAAAATATATACTCCCTCCGTTACTAAATATAAGGCTTATTTTGTACTTTAATATGAAGCATAAATAAGTTTTATTGGGAAAACTAATCCAACAATACTTGTAGTTTTAATATGATTTTGAATTCCTTCAGTGAGCAGTTTAGCAACACACTCTTCAATTCCCCAACCTCTCTCCCTCCACCAGTCCTTTAGAATTCAGCAGAGTTGGGCGACACCATGTTGGAGGAGATTTTTGGGCTTAATAATGGCTTTGTATAATGGAAACAAGCAAACGTACGTAGATGGTTACTTTCATTGCCTCTGTCCCCCCCCCCCCCAAAAAAAAACAAAAAAAAAAACAAAAAAAAGAGGTGAAGAATAATATGGCAGCAGCACATAATTTCTTATTTGGCATATTCTTTATCGAGTTGATTATTAACTCTTCAGTAAGCTGCGGGAGGTTGACTGTAAGAACTAACGATGCAAAGGGTGATATATAAGCCTTTAAAGTGTAAGGACCGCACTAAAAAAATAGATAAATTATAAGCACTTTCAAATTAAATTTTTTCTAAAAAGTACTCTATCCATAATTTATTATAAGGTTCAAGCAATCGAATTGCATGACTTAATAAAACTATTAAAATTAGTCAAAAGTAGGAAATATAATTTTTATTTCAAATATATCCTTGCGTAAAAGTGGCTAGGTGAGAGTTAGAGAGAGAGAGAGAATGTTTTGGGGAAAAAATAATGAGAGAATATATTAATGAAGGGAAAAATGATAAAAATGTATTCAATATTTAAAAGGTTATTTTGTAACAAGAAATGAATTAATGCAAAAATTTGAATCTTATAATAAGAGGCGGATGTAGTATAATCCACTCGCACGTTCTAAATATTTCAATTTACTCCAAAGCCCAAATAGGATGTTTATTGGCCATTTTCTCATCCTTTGTATTAGTCTCCAAATGGCTTTTCTGATCCATATGGTTATTGGGCCTTTTTCGTGATAGTAAACCACAATGAGCTTTAAGATCCAGTACAACTCTGTTAAAGAGTACTACTTTGCTTTCACTTTTTAGAGATAGCAAACAGTCTTTTGTAAAATATTTGAGAGTTTTGGAATACTTTAAAGTTTCTTCGCATTCTCAAAGGCAAAAACCACCTACATCTTCCAAAGCATCCCTTTTTCTAAAGCATCCCTCCATCTTTGCAAATCTTTCTTCATGCTTCATGAATGCTTCTGCAAAACTTCCCTTTTGTTTCCTGAGACGCACAAGGATATTGCTGTGATCATGGAAATCAAAGGGATGTTAGAGTGGGATTGGTCAGTGGATATGCAGGTCTTTCACAGAGACGGCAATGGCATTGCTGATTTACTAGCCAAAAGAGCACTTAATGGAGCAATGGGTCTGGAAATACTGGGCCCTGAGACAATGATGGAAATATTGCAGGCCACTGATGTTACTCACTGAAGATGGGAAAGATGGAGGTTATATTCAATGCTCGAGATCTCATGACCAGTTCGTTGCTGAAGAAGATGAGTCTATACTTCCAAGGTACGTGGATCAACCCTTCTGGTTTTAGATTAAACTTTATATTTTATATTAATGCATGCTTGATGGATATTTGAATTTTTCATTGATATGTTAATTCAATATAGTCTTTCAATTCATCTAAATATTATATTTCGTTAATTATTTCATTTCCATAGCAGTTGCTCAATTCAGAGTATTGGCTGGGTTTGTTTTCATATCTTGGAAATTTGTTTTTATTTTGTTGCCTTTTACTTGTAGGACATAATTTAGTTTCAACAGTCTATCAAAGGTCAAACCATATCTTATGTATTCCCTTAATTTTTTATTCCCTTTGATTTGTGGCACAAGTCATAAGCTGAAGAAAATTTTACCTAGTCATTGTACGTGTTAAGGACCATACATAGGAAAGGGTCTAGGAGGAAATAATATATATATATATATATATATATATATATATAGGATCCAATTGCCATGGGCCAACTATATATTATACATATTCAATGTTCTTGTTTTGATGTGAGTGAACCAACTTGAAATATCATTTTACACTATATATTATAATTCAGTACTGTTTAAAATAAGCAAGTATGAGTGGCACGTTTTGTGCAGAAAAGTTGAAAGACGGCAAAAATCAAGAGATGAATCTAATATTGATTTAGGAGGCTGTAGCTATTGGTAGTGGGTGTAACTTCTGGCATCCCCTTGATCGTCTATTTCAGAATTGGGGCCAAGGTATGTTTTAGATTTTTTAAATCGAGGTGTATCTATACTAGTTATAAAATCGTTATAGAAAGCCCTTTTTTTCCATCATTGTAAAAAGTTTGTTTTTGCTGTCAGCTCTAGGTAAATGTTTTCGATCCTTTACGAAATCATTTTACAAAATCAAAGCAAGCAGACTTCCAAAACCCTTCCAAAATCTCTCCAGTTTCGATTAGATTTGTCATTATTAGACTTATTGAAATATAAAGGAACTTAGGATAGACGATATATACATGCTTAACTGCATGATTTTTACCTGGCCGAAAAATTGATCTTTCTTTGACTTCATTATAGGTTGTGTATACAAGTTGGGTAAATCTCACCTTAGAGGAATTCAAGAAGCAAGAGCTAGATACAAAAGCAATTCTTCAAAAACCATCTCCTTACTGAAGGACGGATGTAATTTCAATGAAGCCCATGCAGATATAGCTAATTAGTATAAGGAGGTCTTGCATGTTTCTCTATGAACGCTTCAGTTAGTTTAGGCTTTTTGCTTTTGGGAGAATTTCATTTATGTCAAACTTTTGGCATTGCCTCAGGCATCTATTTCAAACTTGATGCTAAGGCGTATTTCTGATTGTTTACATTGTGCTATATGATGAAGATCATCTAGATGATACTGCTGCTCCTTGATACTATTTTTTGCCTTGGTCAGTCATTTTATGTTACTACAATGCTTAAATCTCTCAAGTGTACGCGAAATCATTTTACAAAATCAAATCAAGAAGTAGACTTCCAAAACTCTTATTATTTTGCACATGTTTTATAATAAATTTGTCATTATTAAGCTTATTTAAGTGTAAAATAATTTAGGATACAAATGTTGTATGCATAACTGCTATACATAACTCTATAGACAAGTTGATACTAATAGATGACTAATTTCTGCATAATATTTACTCGGCTAAAAGGTCGATCTTTCTTTGACTTCATTTGTACGTTGTGTATACAAGTTAGGTGAAATCTCGTCTTAGAAGCATTCAAGAAGCAAGAGTTAGATACAAGAGCAATCTTCAAAAAACATCTCCTTGCAGGATGGATGTAGTATCAATGAGACGGAGGGAGATATAGCTAATTAGTATGTAAAAATCTTGCGTATTTCTATGAAAACATAGTTTAGGCTTTTCACTTTTGTTCTGTTTTTAATGTTGTTTTGTTTTCCTCGTGTATCCAAAAATGAGGGGGGGGGGAGAACAAAACAAAAGTGGTACTTAAAAGCTTCTCATTATGGCTTAATATATCTAAAATCATTGTGACAAGAATTCTTTACTCTAAAAAACCCCAACCAAACAAAGGGTTACGAGAGGATGTATTTCAATCTCTTTTCTGTAGAAATTGGGCTGAAATAATTTTTGCGTCCACGAGCGAAACAAAACAACAGAAAAAACAGAACAAAAGTTTGGAACTGCCCTTCAAGTTTGTTGAGGAAAAGTACTGAGGTCAAGTTAGTAATACCTGTGTAAGTGTGTCCCCAGTAAGCTTCTTCAAAAGTCCCTGACTTGGATCCTACTTTTCACAATTTTCCATGAACCAAGGCCATAAAAGGACACGTCTCAAATGTAATGTGAACTCTCAGTCTAAGTCATTGTTAGTGTGCAGGATAACTTAGTAAACATAAAAATAAAATTCACCTCCTATCCTAAGGTTTAGTATCAATAAAATCCTGTTTTAAATTCTGGAAAATAGCTTTTATGAGCTCCAGTATCACTTAACCAATTCTTCTAAAGCTTTGATGAATACACGAAATTCGTAGCAAGACCAACACATATTGGGAAAATTATCAGTCTAAACTCATATTTAAGAAATGCAAAATCTACAATGAAGTTTCTAAGCTTAATTAAAATGTCCTTGGGGACCATTATATCCTCATCTATCACTGAAATTGATGACAATATTAACACTTAGAGAATGCATCACTGAAATGCTCTCGCTACGTATCTAACCATGGTTTGATTAATCCGTTATTTTCTCCTTTTTCCTTAAAACATTTTGTGGGAAGATTATAAATGATACGGAGATCTGTATCCACATGCGGTGTGTGAAAGATGCTAAGTTAGAATTTCCTTAATTAATAATATGTAAAGAGTAAGATAGTCAAATGACCAATCATATGACTGTATGAGTAATATAGCGCAAGTACCTTTTCTGCTCTCGACGTTATATTTTTGAAAAGGAATTAAAACTCTGACCATGGTATTAACACCTTGTGGTAATCCTGGAACGCAGAATACAGAATACTCCTCCAGTCCTAAATATATGACATTTACACTAATAAAAATTATATTTAGGACCGGAGGAGTATCATATTTTTCTGGGCTTGAAGGAAACTAGATCCATGTGACACGCTTGTGAGCTTCCCTTCCCATGGTAAAAGCTGCAAGAAATTTGTGTTCTGTTGAGAAACCTAGATCATTATAGAAAGAAGTCAAAGAATTGCTAAGTTAAACAGATCCAAAGATGCACTTGATAACTTCAAAGCGGCAAACTAATATGTTTGTAGTTACCTCAGCTTGTTTTGGGCCAAGAGGAATTATGCTCCCAATGTACTTTTCCTTGCAACCCTGCTGATGAATAATATCATGCAATGGGTTAAGGTCCCTGAAATTTTTAGTGCTATGCTCCAGAGTTAGTGATCCACATAAAACACTGTAATTTGTTTGCAATGTTTGAGCTTAGAAGTTAAGAAAGGGAAAGTGCAAAACTCTTGTAATATTGCCAGTGGCGTCAGAAATAAAGGGAAGGCAGAGTGTTATAAACGTAAAAAATTGTGAAGCGAACCGAACAAGGTATCAGGCTATTCTTCATGTTTAACAGTTAAACCATTTTGACCAAGTTTTAATATATTACTGCACCAAAATGAACTTAAGTAAAACAAACGACGCCATATTGCCCAAATTAAGCCCCGCCTGTGAATTTGATATGCTTGGAAGTTAGCACATTCAACTTTGAAAATGCATCAACCACTCCATACAGTACACTATTTTGAAGTAACATAAAGAAGTTTCATAGGGAAAACTAATCCAACAATACTTGTAGTTTTAATATGATTTTGAATTCCTCAATCTCTCTCCTTCACTGAGCAGTTTGGCAACAAACTCTTCAACTCCCCAACCTCTCTCCCTCCTCCAGTCTTTCAGGAGAGTTGGGTGATACCTTCTTGGAGAAGTTTTTGGGCTTCATAATGGCTTTGTATAATGGAAACAAGCAAAAGTATATGGTTACTTTGTTTGCCCCCGTTTTTGTTCATCAAGGGGGGAAAAAAAAAGAGGTAAAGAATAATATGGCAGCAGCATATAATTTCTCATATGGCATATATTTCTTACACAGTTAATATTAACACTCCAGTAACCTGTGATAGGAGGAGGAGGAGGAATCTTGATTGTAGGGACTAACGGTGCAAATGGTGATTTATAAGCTTCTAAAATGTAAGGACCACACTGAAAAAACAAGATAAATTATAAGGACTTTGAAACTAGTTTTTCCTAAGAGGTACTCCCTTATTATAAGATTTAAATAATCAAATTGCATGACTTAAGAAAACTATTAAAAGTAGTTAATAAATTAAAGGTTAAGTTGCATTCAGCATTCAAAAATATTTTTTTTGGTGTATCCAGTATATTAAAGTATTTTGTGGTGCATTCATCACCGTAAAGTTTTTAAAATATTTTGGAGTGCTGAATGCATCTGAAAAAAATATTTTAGGTTGTTGGATGCACCAAAAAATAATTCAAGATGTTGGGCGCACTTAAAAAAAATATTTTAGCATGCTGGATGCACTTTAACTCTAAATTAAATTACTCATAAACCTTGTTTTATAATTGCTTTGTGCCTGCTCATTCTTTATGAATTCGTTTATAGACATATATATTTTTTTTAAAATTTTAACTTAATTATAATCACATACTAAAACTTGATAATTGCTCATCAGAATTACATACCCAGAAAATTAAAGTGGCCACTGTAACATCTTGAATTTTGGGCCTAGAAATATCAAAGTTAGTCTGAAATGGACAAGCTACCAAACTCCAATTGACCGAAATTCTAGAAAATCCCTGGAAGAATGAGACGATTTCTAAAAACCAAATCGCAAAATAAGAATTCTTTAAAACTGTGAGACAAGCAAGTTAGAGACTCCAATGAAGTCTCAAAAACTTGAGTATAGGAATTGGAGATGATTAAGAGCCAGAGATTGTGCTGAGAACCTCAGTGGAAGGATTCATGAGGTTAAACCAAAACAAAGACCTAAATATAAATTTGAAAAGTTTTTGGTTAGAAATTGAGCAGTGATGCTTGGGCTTGAATATTTCAAAAAATTCCAAGAAAATGAGAAATGAGATTTTGAGGCCCGTATAAGGTAAAAAATTACAAAAATATCCCTAGAACAAATGGATGAAATTCCCAGAGTTTTAACTAATTATCAATAATGACTGAAATTGAATTATCTAAAATACGAGGAGGCCTCAAATAATTAGAGATAAATGAGAAATAAATACTTAAGAAATTGTCATAGGTTTTAAAAATGATTCTAGCCCCGAAAAAAATAAAGAGGTTATAAGTTAAGGTGTTGTATCCACCATCCCATAACTTTGTCAGCTTGATAATTGCTACGGGAAGCTTTGAGCATAGCTATGTGTAAAAGTATTAGAGCTGTACGTTACGACTTCCTTTTTATTCTTAACTGTGAGGACTAATGGTGCTAATGGTGATTATTATAGGGAGTGATTGATAAGCTTTTAAGATAAATTATAAGGACTTTCAAATTAGTTTTTCCTAAAGAGTACTCTATCTGTGCCTTATTATAAGATTCAAATAATCAAATCGCATGACTTAGGGCCTGTTTGGTACTATGGAATTGATTTTGATGGAAACTGAAATGGAGATGGAGATGGATATGAGGTTTGAAAACATGTTTGGTATAAGTATGGAAATCTAATTTAAATTTCAATTAAAATATATATTAAAATGTGTAAATACTAAAACACCCTCAAGAATTCAAAAAGAAAAAGCACCTCCTTCGCCACCTGAATCTAACATCGAGGAGTCTTTGCCCAACATCATCAACAATGTGGCGTAAATAATCAATCTACAAGCATCGATTATCACCAGGAAAAAGAAACGCACATGTAGAAGCAAAAATCATGGTTCTTCTGATATGCAAAAATTGATGGAACTTCAACCGAAGAAGTAAAAATCATTTTTCTTCACAGATTCAAAAATTGATCGAGCTTCAGAACAAACGATTTCTTTAGAACTGACGACCCATGTTTTCAAAGGTTAATTTTTCAATGGTTTTGTCCATTTTGTCAGATTTGAAACTATAAAATCAGAGCTTAGTTTGAAGATTAGGCGAACAGAGTTTGGGTCAAAGGATAAAGACTTCTAAGAGGTAGTCGTCGCTATTGCCTTCAGGCTGTCGGAACAAAGGTCGATAGTCGCCGGTGATGAGCTTGAAGGTCGTTGGAGCAAAGGTGGGTACTCGCTGGCGATAAGCTTGAAGGCCTTCGGACTTTCGCTTGCATCTAGTTAAGGAGGGTAAAAACAAAAGTAGGGAGATGGAATTACAAATCTTGGGGTGTGAGGGTGGAGGCCAATTCCACCACTTTTGGTGGAAATGGAATTGGAAAATTTTCCAATTCCATCATACCAAACAAACATCTTGATGGAAATCAATTCCATTTCCATTTTCATACCTCCCAATTCCATCATACCAAACGTGGCATTAAGAAAACTATTAAAATTAGTTAAAAATGAAAAAATGTAATTTTTTTTTAAATATGTCCTTATTTATAAGTGATGAGAGTAAAAAAAAAAAAACAGAGAGCATATTAACGAAAGGTAAAATGGTAAAAATACATTTATATTCAGCCAAATCCAAAGAATATTTTATGAAAAACAACCAACCAAGGCAAAAATTTAAATTTTATAACAAGGGATGGATGGACTATAATGCCCTCGCACCCTCTAAATATTTCTCATTACTCCGAAGCTCAAATAGTCTGTTTGTTGCCCCTTTCTCATCTTTTGTATTAGTCTCTAAATGGCTTTTCTGACCCATATGATTATTGGGCTCTTGGATTCAGTATGGCGCTATAAAGGGAAAGACGAAAATGTGCTCAGTTGATTCCCTTCCTACTACTTCCACTTTCAGTTTCCTTTGCCTGAGACTTCTCATGGCCATTAAATTAAATAAAAGGGAAAAAAGGTCTTTCAGCTCTGCACTTACGTGGCATACCAACTTGGCTATAATAAACACAATGAGCCAATTGTTGAGCGGATTAAGAAAACTTCACTGCTTTGCTTTTACTTTTTAGAGATGACAAACTGGCTTTACAAAACATTTGAGAGTTCTGGAATATTTTAGAGTTTCTTCTCATTCTCAAAGGGAAAAACCACCTGCATCTTACAAAGACCGGTTTCTCTGTCTTATTTCTTTCCCCAAAAAAAGGGGGGCCATAAGTTTGCAGTGTCACAAGGAAAATACTACCTCCGGTATTTAATGTAGAAGCTGAAAATTAATTTACAAATATTAAGAAAATTAGTTTAGTTAATTATTTGTGGTAAATAAGTGTTATTTTTTTCTAAAATATCTTTAATGGGGGCAAAATAGATAAATATAGAAGAAAAAGTATATTAAAATCTTATGTTTAGGATCAAATTGAATCTCCAACTAACTCTTATGCTAAAAATAGTTTATAAGTTCAAGAGGTTTTCCTATCTAGTAAAGTTAGTGTTTAGAAATTAGACTCTTAAAAAGAGTGTATTGTTACGCGTCTTGTATAGGTGAGTTCTCCCACCTCACTAGCTAATTTGCTGGGATTGATTTTTTTTTTTTTTAAGCTTGCACTTTAGTGCTCTTTCTTTGAATGTGAATCCGAGGAATAAATTGGAAATTAAGAGAGGAATGCTCTGGTCTTCGCCTCCTTCCCTTGGATTCCAAAACGAAGCAACATATAGTAGGGGACTCGTAAGTCGTGCAGCCTAGAACACGATGATAAGATAAAAGCAAGTCTTTCCAAAGTCTTTTTGGTCGTTTTCTCACACATACATGCACTGAGGTAGGGTCACATGGTTCTGTCCTTCAGCAAATTTAAAATGGAAAACAGTAGTTCCGTCCGTCACACGGTTTGAAATTTGAACGCGCAAAGACTGAAGAAAAGAGAAGACTTGAGCTCACACCCACCATTTTTGCTTCTCATTGTTTCTCCATTTTTCTTTCTATAAAATTTGTAACAGGCTGGTAGATCAGAGGTGTTTGGTTTAGCTTTTCAATAGTAATTTTATAGTATTTTAGTTTTCTGGGCTTGAAGGAAACTTGGTCCATGTGACTCGCTTGTGAGATTCCCTCCCCATGGTAAAAGCTGCAAGAAATTTGTGTTCTGTTAAGAAACCTATATCATTATAGAAAGAAATCAAAGAATTGCTAAGTTGAACAGATCCAAAGTTGCACTTGATAACTTTAAAGTTGCAAACTAATATGTTTGCAGTTACCTCAGCTTATTTTAGGCCACGAGGAATTATGCTCCCAAAGTACTTTTCCTTGCAACCCTGTTGATGAATAATATCATGCAATGGGTTAAGGTCCCTGAAATTTTTAATTCCATGGTCCAGAGTTAGTGATGATCCACATAAAACACTGTAATTTGTTTGCAATGTTTGAGCTTAGAAGTTACGAAAGGAAAAGCGCAAAACTCTTGTAATATTGCCAGTGGCGTCAGAAATAAAGGCGAGGCACAGTGTTATAATCGTAAAAAATGGTGAAGCGAACCGAACAAGGTATCAGGCTATTCTTCATGTTTAACAGTTAAACCATTTTGACCAAGTTTTAATATATTACTGCACCAAAATGAACTTAAGTAAAACAAAAGAAGCCATATTGCCCAAATTAGGCCCCGCCTGTGAATTTGATATGCTTGGAAGTTAGCACATTCAACTTTGAAAATGTATCAACCACTCCATACAGTACACTATTTTGAAGTAACATAAAGAAGTTTCATAGGGAAAACTAATCCAACAATACTTGTAGTTTTAATATGATTTTGAATTCCTCAACCTCTGTCCTTCAGTGAGCAGTGTGGCAACAAACTCTTCAATTCCCCAACCTCTCTCCCTCCTCCAGTCTTTCAGGAGAGTTGGGTGATATCTTCTTGGAGGAGTTTTTGGGCTTAATAATAGCTTTGTACTTCTTCAGTCCTAAATGTAAGACCCTTATGCTAGTGTATATAAAGGTCTTATATTTAGAATCGGAGAAGTATAATGGAAACAAGCAAAAGTATATGGTTACTTTGTTTGCCCCCGTTTTTGTTCATCAAGGGGGAAAAAAAAGAGGTAAAGAATAATATGGCAGCAGCAAATAATTTCTCATATGGCATATATTCCTTATCCAGTTAATATTAACACTACAGTAACCTGTGATAGGAGGAGGAGGAAGGGTGCCGATTGTAGGGACTAACTGTGCAAATGGTGATTTATAAGCGTCTAAACTGTAAGGACCACACTGAAAAAAGAGATAAATTATAAGGACTTTCAAATTAGTTTTTCCTAAAAAGTACTCTATCCGCCCTTATTATAAGATTTAAATAATCAAATTGCATAACTTAAGAAAACCATAAAAGTAGTTAATAAATTAAAGGTTAAGCTGCATTCAGCATTCAAATATTTTTTTTTTTTGTGTATCCAGTACATTAAAGTATTTTGTGGTTCATTCATCATCCTAGAATTTTTTTTCTCTTGGTTTTGGATACACCAAAAAGTATTTTGGAGTGCTAAACGCCTCTGAAAAAAATACTTTAAGATACTGCATGCATTAAAAAATAATTTAAGGTGCTGGGCACACTTAAAAAAATATTTTAACATGCTGGATATACCTTAACTCTAAATTAAATTATTCATAAACCTTTTTTTATAATTGCTTTGTGCCTGCTCATTCTTTATGAATTCGTTTATAGACATATATATATATATATTTCTTTTTTTAAGTTTTAGCTTAATTATTATCACATACTAAAGCTTGATAATTGCTCATCAAAATTACATACCCAGAAAATTAAAGTGGCCACTATAACATCCCGAATTTTGGGTCTATAGGTACCAGAGTTAGCCTAAAATGAACGGGCTATTAGACCCCCATTAGCAGGAGTTCTAAAAATTCCTTGGAAGGACGAGACGATTTCTAGAGACCAAATCGCAAAGTAAGAATTTTCTAAAACTGCGAGACGGGAGCAGGTTAGAGACTCCGACGAAATCTTAAGGAGTTAAGTATGGAAATTGGAGATGATTAAGAGTCAGAGGTTGTGCTGGGAATCTTAGTGGAAGGATTCCTGAGGTTAAACCTAAACAAGGACCTAAATGTAAATTTTAAAAGTTTCGACTAAAAATTGAGCAATGATGCTTGGGCCCAAATATTTCAAAAAATTCCAAAAAAAATGAGAAATGAGGTTTTGAGACCTGTATGAGGTAAAAAATAATGAAAATATCCCTAGAACAAATTGATGAAATTCCTAAGTTTTGGCTAATTATCAATAATGGCGGAAATTGAATTATTTAAAATATAAGAAGGTTTCAAAAAATTAGAGATAAATGAGAAAGAGGTACTTACAAAAATTATTACAGGTTTTAAAATAATTCTATCTCTAAAAATTGAAGAGGTTATAAGTTAAGGTGTTATATCCACCATCCCATAACTTTGTCAGCTTGATAATTGCTACGGGAAGCTTTGTGCATAGATATGCGTAAAAGTATTAAAGCAGTACGTTATGACTTCCTTTTATTCTTAACTGTGAGGACAATGGTGCTCTGGTGGTTATTATAGGGAGTGATTTATAAGCTTTTAAAATGTAAGAACCACATTAAGATAAATTATAAGGACTTTCAAATTAGTTTGTCCTAAAAAGTACTCTATCTATCTCTTATTATAAGATTCAAATAATCAAATTGCATGACTTAAGAAAACTATTAAAATTAGTTAAAAGTAAAAAAAATGTACTTTTTACATTTAATATTCAGCCAAATCCAAAGAATATTTTATAAAAACAACCAACCAAGGCAAAAATTTAAATTTTATAATAAGGGATGGATGGACTATAATGCCCTCGCACCCCCTAAATATTTCTCATTACTCCGAAGCTCAAATAGTCCGTTTGTTGCCCTTTTCTCATCTTTTGTATTAGTCTCTAAATGGCTTTTTTTATCCATATGATTATTGGGCTTTTAGATTTCAGTATGGCGCTATAAAGGGAAAGAGGAAAATGTGCTCAGCTGATTCACTTTCTACTACTTCCACTTTCAATTTCCTTTGCCTAAGACTTCTCGTGGCCATTAAATAAAAGGGAAAAAAGGTTAATCTTTCAACTCTGCATTTACCTGGCATACCAACTTGGCTATAATAACCACAATGAGCCAATTGTTGAGCGGATTAAGAAAATTTCACTGCTTTGCTTTTACTTTATAGAGATGACAAACTGGCTTTACAAAATATTTGAGAGTTTTGGAATATTTTAGAGTTTCTCTGTCTTATTTCCTTATCCAAAAAGAGGGGGGCCATAAGTTTTGCAGCCTCAAAAGGAAAATACTACCTCTAGTATTTAATGTAGGAGCTGAAAACTAATTTGCAAACATAAAAAAATTAGTTTAGTTAATTATTTGTAGTAAATAGATGTTATTTTTTCTAAAATATCTTTAATAATTATATGTATTGAAACAATTATTGTATCATCAGAGATTACTTGGGGGCAAAATAAATAAATATAAAAAAAATGTAGATTAGAGTAGTATATTTAGAACAAAATTGAATCCCCAACTAGCTCTTATATTACAAACAAGAAGTATTACAGTTTATAAGTTTAAGAGGTTTTTCTATCTAATAAAACCAGTATTTAGAAATTAGACTTTTGAAGAGGGTGCATTGTTACGAGTCCTGTATAGGTTAGTTCTCCCACCTCACTGGCTAATTTACTGGGATTGAATTTTTTTTTTTTTTTAAGCTTGCACTTTGGTGCTCTTTCTTTGAATGTGAATCCGAGGAATAAATTGGAAATTAAGAGAGGAATGCTCTGGTCTTCGCCTCCTTCCCTTGGATTCCAAAACGAAGCAACATATAGTAGGGGACTCGTAAGTCGTGCAGCCTAGAACACGATAATAAAATAAAAGCAAGTCTTTCCAAAGTCTTTTTGGTCGTTTTCGGTCGTTTTCTCACACATACATACCTACAAAAGGTAAAACCGAATCTAACAAAGCACTGAGGTAGGGTCGCATGGTTCTGTCCTTCAGCAAATTAAAATGGAAAACAGTAGTTCCGTCCGTCACACGGTTTGAAATTTGAACGCGCAAAGACTGAAGAAAAGAGAAGACTTGAGCTCACACCCACCATTTTTACTTCTCATTGTTTCTCCATTTTTCTTTCCATATAATTTGTAACAGGCTGGTAGATCAGAGTTTAGCTTTTCAAAAGTAATTTTATGATATTTGAGATAAATATGTGAGAAAAATTTCAACTTATATGAAAACACTTTTTTTAAAGTGCTTCTAAGATATTCCAAATGCCGGGCATAGCCACGTGCTTAATGATAGAAAATGATTTCGCATGGTGGGATGCAATTTGATGGATTTCCTAATGAAAATTCTCTTGTATAGGATTGGTGAAAGTACCCTTTAATATTCTGCCCAAATTAGGCATTGATCTTCTCATACTTAAGAGAACTAGGTGAACAAATAAATCTGATTTAAATGAGCAAAGTATCACGAATTAGTCTTCATATTCATATAAACAGTTATCCTCCCTCATTTGTAAACATTTTTATGCTTGACATTCCTCGCCATTATTTTGCATATGTTTGATAATATTAAGTGGCATGAGCGGCAAGCTAGAGATATATATGATTTACCAATATAAATAAGTAAACAAATAAATAAAGACATTAATTAATTAGTGATAAAATATACATTTGATTCTTTAACTTTATATAAGGTTTTAGTTTGGTCTTTTAATTTTAAAAAGTATATTTTTATTTCTATAATCATATAATCATTAATCATAAATGATGATTTTTTACAATAATCATGTTTGTGTTGAAAATTATACTAGTCTTTTTAGAATTGCACTATCTCTTGAAAATCATTATACGTTTCTCTATCTTTGAATGTGTGGAAATTAAAAGAGGAATGCTCTGGTTTTCCCTTGCTCCTATTAAGTCTTGTGACAAAAAAGTAAAAAGGAAAACCTAATAAAGCACTGACATAGGGACCCATGGTTCTGTCCTTCAGCAAAATGGAACACTGTATTTTCGTACGTAACACGCTTTCAAATTTGAGCTCCCAAAGACTGAAGAGAGGACAAAGATATGAGCTCATTACCACCACTTTCCTTCTAACTGTTTCTCCATTTTTCATTCTATAAAATTATACCAGGCTGCTGGGCCTCATCTTATATCAGGCCGGTGGGAGTCGAACAAATCTTTTGATATTATTTCCTCTTTCAGGTTTCTACTTTCTCCCCTTCTCCTTTCTTTAATTATGATCACCGAAATGACTTGTTTAGATCTGTGAAATGTTGCTTTCAAATTATTCGTGAAGAGTAGATGACTCTTGCGGTGAGAAGAACCTTGTCTGTTGATGTTTCTATTATATCTTGTTTTAATATGCCCAATGCCTATCCCAAGGCTTCGCATTGGACTGATTGCTGCACTCTTTGTTGAAGCTCCTATTATATATGTATTATTCTTTCTTTCTTTTTTTTTTTTTTTTTTTGCCTTTATATATGTATTATTCTTTCAGTTTCTTGTGTTTTTACTTTTATACTTGGGTTCAGATTCCAAATCCTTGTGATGGCGCCTGATGCTGATGGAGTTGGCTGTTCTTCAAGATCTTCTGGTTCAACTAAGAGATGGAAGTATGATGTGTTTTTGAGCTTTCGAGGGGAAGATACCCGGAAAAATTTTACTGATCATTTGTATGCTGCTTTAAAAAACGAAGGATTAAGAACTTTTCGGGATGAGGAAGGACTTGAAAGGGGAGAATCTATTAATCCAAGTTTAGTAGAAGCAATTGAAGAATCTCGTTCTGCAATTATTGTGCTCTCTCCAAATTATGCTTCTTCAACTTGGTGTTTGGATGAGCTTCAAAAGATCCTACAGTTAAAGGAAGAGACAAGTCTTCAAGTATTTCCAATATTTTACGGTGTAGATCCTTCTGATGTTAGGAAACAAAACGGAAGATTTGCAGAAGCCTTCATAAGGCATGAAGAAAGATTTGTCAAAGACAAAACGCAGGAATGGAGGGATGCTTTAAAAGAAGTTGCTACATTATCTGGTTGGGACTCAAAAAACCGGTAACTTCCACTTCTCTCATTAATTATCATCTCCTTCTTTTTTTGTTAAAAAAATAAGGGTGTAGATAACTAGATATTCAAATATATCCTAAATTATAGTTTGATCAAGGTCCCCCCCTCCCAAAAAAAAAAAACAAAATGGCAACCCACATCCCCTCTTATTAAGGAGATTGTGGGATCTATTCTGCTAAAGATAAGGTGTGTCTTATGCAAGGGACCTGAGCCCCTAAAATAGGTGGGGGTGCCCTGCATGAAGATTTGACTAAAAAATATTATAAATATCATTTACGTAAATATAAAATACTTTAGTTTATTTTATCATAATTATATAAGCTTTTTATTTATTTTGAAAACATACATTTAAGTTTAAATTATTAACTTTATTAAAAATATATTTTAAAAATATTTTTAATTAAAATTTGTACTAAAATAATATTTATTTTCTAATTTAACTTTTATACTCAATTTCTAATTTTGATTAAAATTATTTTGAAAATTTTAAGTGTTTTCTTTTTTTCCTTAATTTTTTCTTGTAAATAATTATTTTTTTTACTGTTTTTATCATAATGGGATAAAAGCTTAACATATATATAAAAACATTAAGAATTACAGTAATTTTTTTAATAAATATATATTTCACTAAATGCGTTTATAAATTCAGCCCAACAAATATATTTTTAAATTTATAAATTTTTATTACAAAAATATGTTTAAAAATTTTAAATTACAAATTTAGTTTATTTATATAATCTCTTAAAATGTATTTAAGTATATTTCAATACATGCAATGAAAAAGATAAAATTATACAATTTCGTTAAATAATCATAATTAATAATTAATAAATTTTATAACAATTTAGAAATTTTGAAAATATATGAATTAACATTATTTTCTATTATATGAAAAATTATGTTTTTGACAAATATAAATATTTGAATAATTTTTTATGTCAAATAGAGGTATTTTTGGTAAAACAAAAGTTTAAAAGTTAAATTTAATGGTTAATTAACAATTGACGGGATAAAAATAATGTATAAGATGCATTACAATTTTCAGGGGGTTTTATTTATGTTTTCAAAATAAAAATGATGTTTATGTACGTAATTGAGGTAAAACCAAGGTATTAAAAAGTAGAACGGTCAATAAGTCTGTTTAGTCAGTGGTTGGGATTTGGGCTCGGCTAGGATATATAAGTGATAGGGAAAACCATTTTTTCTGGTCGCCTTTTGCTAAGCTAATGTTAAAGTATAACCCATTGAAGCTCAGACAATTCTCCACTCACTAACCTAACACTCACAAGGAACAAATCAAACCTGAAACTTAAACGCTCCTCATGAAACTTCCGTAATTGGATTAAAATCTACATAAATATCAAGATTTAGTGATAAAAATAATATTTAAATAAAAGATGTAACATGTTTCCAATTGAACTCTATCTAAAAAATTAAAAAACAATTAATATTAGCAGTAAAATACACATTAAGAATTAAAAGAATAAATAAACAATTATATAGTTGGGAAAATAACCAAAAAACAAGTTAGAAATTGTAGTATTTCAATTTTGGCATCTAAAAGTTTAAAATCTCAAGGAAAAAAAATGATGCATGATCTGATATTTTACAAATATAGTAACTGATTAAAATATTCTTGTATCAGATTTTTTACAAAAAAAAAATCAAATTTGTCGTTCTCAGTATATTTCTTGTTATTTGTTATTCAATATTTATCATTATTAATTTACAACTTATTAATAAATAACTTGTTATTATCAGTATATCTTTTCTCATTTGTTATTTAATACTTATTATTACTAATTCACAATTTGTTAATAAACGTTTTGATATAAGGACATTTTGTCATTTAACTATATCTACACAATATCAAATCAAGTATCACTTTTCTTTTTGAAATTTTAATCTCCTAAGTACTTGAATCGAAATGTAATAATTTTTGACTTCTATTTTTTTTGTCTTTTTCTCTATATATATTTTTTTGGACTCAATGTCTTTTTCTCTATATAATTTGCATAACTTTATATTAGGGGTGAAAAAAAAAAAATCTTCCCTGCTTCTCCACTGGGCGCCAACAGAGTATATTACATAATAATAATGAGTTTTCAATTTCCAAATGACTTGGGGCCTGGAAAGCAAAAATGAGTTTATATAGAAAAGTGTGAGAGAAGGATGTGACATATCACTGTTGAATCGACTTCTTTCAATAAAAAGGCAATAACTCGTGACCATCCGTTTGAAATGAAGGGCGGCGATGCAAACACTCCTCTTCCTTAGCACAGCCCTTTCAGTTCCAAATTCCAAGTTCCAGCGAAAAGGTGTTTTTGAAAAAACTATTTTTTAAGTAAAACCAGATAATTTTTTTTTTATATTTTTATTTTATACATTATAAAAATATTTTTACCCCTAAATCGAAAACCTCGTGCTCTTAGCAACTCGGGGATGCGAAGATGAGTACCCGTTCAAAGACTTAGTCGATGAGGTCAAACTGTTTATTAATAGAGATTGGTTGACTGTATTTTGCCGGAGGGAATCGATTCCCTTAGCAGACCACTTAGCAAAGTCTTCTCATGGGATTGATGGCAATTTTTGCCTCTTTGATCAACCTCCTCCCAACGTTTCTGGGGTGGGGGCCGATCAAGGAGTGTAAGAATTGCTAGGTTTAGTTTGTTTTTTTATATCTGTTGCTTGTTTCCTAGTTATCATTAAAAAAAAAAAAAAACCTCGTGCTCTTGCAACCTGGCTTTACACTTTAGAAAGCCGAAGAAATGTGTGAGGGACTCGGCGTTTACCCAGAAAGAAGAACGGCTCAATAAGATGACGAGGCCAAGGGTCCGAATGGTTTTTTCTCTCTCTGTTTTTTTTTCCTTCTCAATTCTTCATCTTTTTTTTATCTTCATCTTCCTTTCATTTCTCCGGTTGTGTTCTTTTTTTCGCCGACGTTTGGGACTAAAACAGAAGGGTGATTAACGTTTTTATCTTTTTATTTAAATCCAAAATATAAATAAGTATCCTTAATTTTTATTGTTTGATCTTTAACCCCTAAAAATATTTAGTAGATGACATGCAATTTTTACTAATTTATTTAAATTTAAAACTCATAATTACATCAAGAAATATTATGGAATTCTGCCAATAATAACTCTAGTCCCTATCTCACCCAATCGTGTGGTTCTTTTAGCCTACCCTAGCTAGCAAGTCCTCCCATTTTGCAACGTCTTTATTCATCTTTTTGTCATTTTGTATATATAAAAAAAATCCATCATTCAAGCTTGCTTGTTTAGAGTCTGTTAATATCAATCTAGATTCTTTAATTTTATATGAGAAATGCATCACCTAATGTCATTGGCTTCCCAGAATGCAAATACTCCATATCCCAGAAGCTGCGTTTTGGCACTTGAGATTAATTTTTAATTAGGGTGTGTTTGGTACGAGGGATTTGGGAGGAAAGGAAGGGAAGGGGAAGGATTTTAATCATTTTTCTTTGTTCAGCAACACACAAATTTTAGGAGGGGAAGGAAAATTTTTAAAAAAATTTTCTCCTCTCCCCTTTTCAACCTCTCCTCCAAAAATGGGAGGATTTGGAGGAAAAAGGCAATATTTTACCATGTTGTGACTATTATATTTATATTTTGCCATGTTATAACTATTATGCCCATATTTTAAATGAAATAAGGTCAAAATTGTCCATGTTAAAATATTTTTTCCTCCCCTCCCATCATAAACCAAACAAGGTAATATTAAAACTCTTCCCCTCTCCTCTTTTTTTATAAATCCAAACAAGCTCATATTAAAATCCTTCCACTTTCCTTCCCTCCCCTTCATTCCATTAAAATCCCTCCCTTATCTTCTTTTTATTGAGCCAAACAGACCTTTAGAGTCTTCAAAATCAGTTTGCTCGCTTAAGGCCTATTTGGTTTGAGGGGACGGTGGGATAGGGAAAGGGAGGGGAGGTTTTATCCTCACCTTGTTTAATTTGATTAAAAAAGAAGAGAGGAAAGGATATTTAATTAATTCCTTGTTTGGTTCAAGGAGGGGAGGAGATAGGAGGGATAGTAATAATCAATTTACCATTTTACCCTTACATATTAGTTTATATTTTTTATTGATATATTAATATTATACAAATTAATTTACATTTTACTTTAAATTATATAATTTAATGAAAACTCAGTCTTATCATGTTAATATATGCATTAAAAATTGATACAGTAATTTTTTATTCTAATTAATATAATAATATATTTGAAATAATCAAATTAACAAATTTTATATGCTCTAAGAAAAATGAAATTTTATTCTCTTTAGGCTATCCTTTTTTCAGTTTTAAAATATATTTAATAAATAATATATTTATAAAAAAAATTAATTTTATAATTTTATAATTTCTTATTTAAATAATTTTTTATTTTTAATTAATTTTTGTAATAATATATTTTTATTTATAATAATTTTTATTTTTTACTTAGGATAATATATTTTTTATTTGAAATAAATATTATACAAATATATTTTATAGTAGTAGTAGAATATTAAAAAAACTATAACGATATAATGACCCAAAAATTTAACTCCCCTCTAAAAACCCCAATTTGAGGGGGAGCTAAAATAAGGGGAGAGGAGGGGGAGGGGACATTTTGGCTTCCCTCCCCTCCCCTCCAACCAAACAAACCCGCAAAGGAGAGCGAATAAGGCGATGTGTAGGATTAATCAATTCTCAATTGAGTTTTCTTTCATGTCCTAGAATTTCAGAACCTTGCTAGCCAGCTAAACCAAGACAAGGTGGGAATGCCCGAAAGAGCAAAATGATTAGGCGAGAGTAGAATTAGGCATAATTATTAGTAGAATTACAAAAATGCTCTTTAGTGTAATTATGAGTTTAAAATTAGGATAAATTAGTAAAATAATAAAATTATATGCACATCTATTCTATGAGATTTAACCGTCTTTTTAATGGTAAAGGGTTAAATGTCAGACAATGAAAGTTGAGGGCGTGATTTTTAAACTTACAAAGGTAAGAGATGTTGTATGTAAGAGAATTAAAATTAGGAGGAGTTATTTATATTTCGGCCTTTATTTAATTGTAGACCTGTGTTTATACTTCTTGGTGAAATAGATTTCTAGTACAACTGTAGTACTTTATTGGTCGTAAATGATTTAGGTTTTGCAATTAAACTCAATTAATGATGGAATTCTGAAATGGTCATTTTCTTGAATATATATATATATATATATATATATAAAACACATACATACAATATATAGTAAAATTACAACACAATAATTATTATGTTTTTGACGGTCGAAAACGTTATTGGCGTTAAATTTGAACTTTTAATCTGACAATGTGTTCTGTGAAAAGTTGCTTAAATAAAATTAAGGAAAAAAAAAATACTCAAATATAAATAAAACGAATTACCAGAAAAGAGGAACTCAAACTATGATGTGTTAATTAAATGATTTGAATATCTAGGAGTTATTAATGTGTGGACAAATAAACATAATCGTCTGTGTCTATAAATACTAGAGGCAATGTACAACTCTTCTATAAATGAAATTATCGCCTGTTCCCAACTAATTTAAACTAAGTTTCATGGTAAACTTAAAACTGCTAAATTTGTGGTCATGTTTTCTTCACACATCTCACATTACCAAGTTTTTTTTTTTTGGGATTGTTTATGCAAAAAAATTTACACTTTATAATTTTATTTTCATATGCAGGTATGAAACAGAATTCATTGAAAGCATTGCTGATGAAATCGGGTCAAAGTTACTTGATAAATCAGCATCTGATCTTGGCAAGTTAATTGGAATTGAACCAAAATTAGATGAACTGAATTCAATCATAGCAAGGGAATCAGAAGAAGTTGGGTTTATAGGAATATGGGGTGCAGGAGGCGTAGGCAAAACAACTCTTGCTAGAGCCTTTTATGAGCGAGAACGAAAGCGAAAGAGCAAAAACTTTGAGATTCACTGCTTCCTTGATAATATTAGAGAGGCATGTGAAAAAGATGGTTTGATTTCGTTGCAAAGAAAACTTCTTTTATCTTTGTACAAAAGGAGTATAGAAGTGGCTGATTTTTATGAAGCAATGGAGTTGATAAAAAGGAAGTTAACCGACAGAGAAATTCTACTTGTCCTTGATGATGTGAGTCATGTTAGCCAACTTGAGAAGTTGGCTCCAAGGCAAGGATGGTTCAGCAAAGGGAGCATAATAGTGATAACAACAAGGGATAAGCATTTGCTATCATCATATGGTGTATCTGATAGTGCTATATATCACATTGAATTCTTGAGTGATAGCGAGTCCCTTAAACTTTTCATTCAAAATGCTTTTAAAGAAGGGCAACCTAATGAAGATTATTTGAACCTTGCTAGAACCGTCATTGAATATGCTGGAGGCCTTCCTTTAGCACTCGAAGTGTTAGGTTCATTTCTTTGCAAAAGAACGATAGAGGAATGGGAAGATGCACTAGCTAAGTTCGAGAAATGTCTTCCAGAGGACATTTCCAAGATACTTGAAGTGAGTCTTCACGGATTAGAGCTTAATGAGAAGACTATATTCTTGGATATTGCTTGCTTTTTCAATGGGATGGACGAAGATCATATCATACAAATTTTAGAAACATTGGATAAGGATCTTCACCCAAAAATTGGAATAAGGCTTCTTATTGACAAATCACTAGTAATTAATTATGAAGGGCGTTTGTGGGTGCATGAAATTCTACAAAATATGGCTAAACATGTTGTCTATCAAGAATCATCTGGTGATGCCAGCAAGCTTTCTAGGATATTGTCCTTGGATGATGCCAATCATGTATTAGGAGGAAATAAGGTGACATTCCAAAGTTCTTGTGTTTGTGCACTCTTATAATAATTTATTGCATGAATTTTATATATTTTTACCTTGACTTGTTGTTTTATAGGGGACAGAAGCAACCCGGGGAATAATGCTAACGTTAAAAAAGTCATGTGATGCATTTTGGGATCCTGAAGCCTTCTCAAAACTGAGTAATCTCAAGTTACTTATCATTTCAAGTCACTCACACGTTTCACATTGCCAATTGAATCTTCCGCTTGGACTCAAGTCTCTTTCCAAAGAGTTGAAAGTCATAGAATGGGAGGGGTATCCATTATTTTATTTGCCAAGTCAACCTCAACTCAATCAGCTTGTTGTGCTAAAAATGCAGCATAGCAAGTTAAAAGAACTTTGGAGAGGAACACAGGTACTTACAGTCCTTTTATTTAAATTGTTTGTCCATAATTTAATAAATTATAATTATAATTAGTCTCTGGTTTTGATCTATTCTTTCTTTTTCTTTTTTCCCTTATTGTTAGTCTCTTCGAAGCTTGAAGTCCATTGATCTATCTCATTCAGAATACCTCATCAAAACCCCAAATTTTGATGGAATTCCTCATCTTGAAAAGTTGATTCTTCAAGGGTGTTCTAACTTGGTTAAAATTTACCAGTCTCTTGGGCAACACAAGAAACTTGTCACTGTTGACTTGAAAGATTGCAAAGAAGTTAAAACGCTTCCAGAAAAATTTGAGATGAATAGCTTGGAGACTTTTATTCTATCAGGTTGTTCAAAAGTTAGAAAACTTCCTGAGTTTGGAAAAGATATGGCATGTCTATCAAAGCTTGATTTAGAGAAGACTGCTCTAGCCAAACTACCTCAATCGTTGGGTAATTTGATTGGTCTCGTTGAATTAAATTTGACAAACTGCAAAAAGCTGGTTTGTCTTCCATGTAGTGTTAGCAAGTTGAAAGCTCTGAAAGTTATCAAAATTTCTGAATGCTCAAAGCTTTCATGGCTGCCAGAGAATTTGAATGAAAATGAAGCTTTGGAAGAGCTAGATTTGAGTGGGATTGCTATACAAGGGTTATCATTTAGTGACTACAATAGCGAAACACAATCTTCATCATCATGGAGTTGCTTATCCCTTCTTCAAAGGCCTTCAAGCTCCAAAAAGTTTTTGTTGCCGCCGTCTTTGTCGTTCTTGAAAGGATTAAACTTAAGTTTTTGCAATCTCCATGATGGATCACTTCCTGATGACATCAGCATGTTATCATCATTGGAAATTTTAGATCTAAGTGGAAACGATTTCATTGACTTACCATCTGGCCTCATTTCCAGTCTTTCGAAGCTTAAAGTTATTGGTCTCCGGAGGTGCCCAAGGCTTCGGTCTTTGCCGCAACTTCCGTCAAATCTATCAGTTATATGGGCTGAAGGTTGTTCATCACTAAAACATTACGGATGTGCAGATCAATTATGGGATTTCATTGAATCATTTCAACCTCAGGTTTATTTTATTTGTCTTTAATTGTTCTTTCACCTCTATCATTTTACTTCTTTAACACGCAAAATTGTTTCTTATAGGTTCACAACCATTTAAATATGAAGTCAGCAATTATAAGAGGGGATTCAGAAATTGTGAGTTTTTAGAATCACCTGTTTTTTTCTTAATTTCTTTGACAATAAATATATAGTTTATTTTACTTGTACGTATATATTGCCATTTCTTACGTGTTAATCAACATACTTCTGATACAAACAATCTGTTTTTTTTTTTTTGCTTTTTTTTGCCCCAGTTTTTTTCCTTCCGTCCACGTTGGCGCTCATTAACAATTCCAGGCAGCAAAGTACCATCATGGTTTTATAATCAAAACTACTTTTGCGAGAAAGAATTCTGGTGCTGTCCCAATGTGTCGTTCATAATAAATATATCCCCTGATTATTGTGGTTCACGTGAATGGTGGGGCATAGCCATATGCTTAGTCATAGAACACGATCTCACATTTGGAGAGGGGTGGGATGAAATTTGTTGGAGTTGCAGATTTCCTAATGATGAATTTCCAAACTCGCATGGTGGGCATAGTCATTATGCACATCCGGCTTATAGTCCTCTGCTTTATATAAATATATTCCTTATTCCTCTTTGGTTGTCAATGGACTTCAAATGGTATTTTTCTCTAAGAATGCAATGGAAAATAAGTCACCAAGGATGAAAATAAGCAAGTGTGGGTGGCGAGCGGTGTGTAAAGAAGATGTTGAAGCATGGCGAAGAACAGGGGACGAAGGTTGTAGTATCATCAATAACTACGTGAAGATTGATCCAGACATCAACAGTGGAGGTTATAGTCCCCGGCCGAGACCTGATGATTGTATTGTAGAAGTGGATGGCGCCTATTCTCATTCAGATGACAAAGCAGCTTGTGGAGGCGTTCTTAAAGATGGCAACAATTGTATGAAGGAGGCTTTTCTTCTGAAATTAAGTGGCGGAGATACCCTCACAGCCAAACTATGGGGTTGCTTGATGGGTCTCAAAAGAGCTTGGGACGCTGGTATTGGAGATGTTATCTTGAGAAGCGACTCCGCTGAGGCTGTTCGATTGATCGAATTTGAAGTCCCTGAGACGCACAAGGATATTGCTCTCATCATGGAAATCAAAGGGATGCTAGAGTGGGATTGGTTTGTGGATATCCAGGTCTTTCACAGGGACGGCAATGGCATTGCTTATTTACTTGCTAAAAGAGCACTTAATGGGGCAATGGGTCTGCAAATCCTGGGCCCTGAGACAATGATGGAAATATTGCAGGCTACTGATGTTACACGAACCGACGTTGAGAAATACGGAGGTTATACTCAATGCTCCAGACATCATGATCAGTCCGTTGTTGAAGAAGATGAGTCTATCCTTCCAAGGTACGTAGATCAAGCCTTCTGGTTTTAGATTAAAATTTATATTTTATATTTAAAATATAATCTATGAAGAAGGTTTTTACGTCATTTGTATGTATTAAAGACTATAGAAAAGGATTCAGGAGGAAGTGTTAATATATATACGAACCAATGGCCGTAGGTCAACTATCTATTATGCATATTCACTGTTCTTGTTTTGTTGTAAGCAAGTGCGAATGGCCTGTGTTGTGTAGAAATGTTCAAAGATGGCAAAAATCCTGTAATGGCCTTAAAAGTAATGTAAAATACTGCCTCTGGTTCTTAGTATAAAAGTTAGAATTTGGTTCTAAATGTAAGATCTCAATTACTTTATCTCTCAAACTTATTATTTTTGTTCTAAAAGATCCTTATTGATCATAAGGCGTCGTTTCTATCAAATGATAGTTGCAGTGAACATGATTAAAAAAAATAATTTAGGAAAGTCAGCACATATTTCTTACAATTAACCAACTTAATTAATTTTTCTCGGCTTGTTACGCTAAAGGGAGTGGAGAAAAAGAGAGAAGGAACCTATGGAGAATTAGAAAAAGGGGATCTCAGCCGCAGTTCCTGTCAACCTCCATCCTCCTTATATTCACTGCCGCGGTGGTTGCGCCGTTCTCCTTCCGCCGTCGGCCTCTTCTTTGCTTACTATTCTTGAGAAATCATCGTCATTTTTCTCCTCCTGCCATTGCCGTCCGTCACCTTGATGGTGTGAGGTGAGCAGTTCGCCTCTTGTTTCTTCTTTCCTTGCTGCTTCTTAGTGATTCGTTTGAATTTGGCATTGCTCTGTGCGCTTTCCTCTGTTCCGCCGCATCTCTGTTTTGTTCGTAGGTGAGCCCTCTTTTTCTTCTTCTTTAATTGTTTCTGTAAGTATTGATGTTTGAAATATGATAAATGAATTGGATTTGGCTGTCCGAAGATGGAAGGCAAAACTTTTTCTCCATTTAATACATTTTTTCCATTTTGCCTTTAATGAATTTATTCTCCTCCTTTGTCACTCCCTCTTATGATATTTTTTCATATATTCTCTTTCATTTTTTTTCTTCTTTATTATAAGAGCAAACAAAAATATATTTTTTAGCTATTTGTTACTTTTAATTAATTTTTTGATACATGAAAATTAATTATTTAAATGTTATAATAAGAACACAAGGGAGTACTGATTAAAACAGGGAAGAATTTCTTCCGGTAAGAATTTATTGTTGCATAGCGTGTGAATGTGACCCTCCTACAAATGCTGTGTTAAGAATCCCTTGTCTTTTTTATTTTCCTTTTAGGGAGAATTATTATGAGTCTCAAGCAAAGAATATAATCACTAAAAAGTCTCAGTGACAACATAAGCAGCCTTGTAATGACAAGCTCTAAGATAGTAAATGACTACTATTCACTTGTCATTAGGATTTACTGGTAATTATTTTCTTTCTTTGAGATCTTATTGTAATTCTCCCTTCATTTTGATTTTACAATTTTCTTTCAAAGAAAAATGCATCCTATACACTAGTGACATTTATATCTTCTTCAATCATAAGCTAAGTGGTACTGTTGATAAAAATTTTGATGAGTTTAAGAAACTCAAGAAAATAGTACGAGATGATCAAGGTCTTAATTACTATTTTCCCCTAGTCCAATCATGATTCGATTGCAAAACATTACTGTGTATCAAGGGAAATAATCCATCAATGAATTTTACATTCCTTCAATATGGATGCTTAAATCTCTCAAGTTCACAGAATATAGGGTTCGTTTGGATCAGCGATTGGAAAAGCAGCTTATAGAAAAAGTAGCTTATGGAAAAGTGAAGTTGGTAAAAGTTAAATTGGATAAGCTGAATTGTGTTTGGATTGGAGTTCAGACAAGCAGTTTACAAAAATGAGATTGGAAAAAGCTTGTTTGGATTATAGTTGAGTAAAAGTAATTTTAGTTGAAAAGTTACCAAAATGGGCATGAGTTTTAATAAATAATGAAACATGATAAAAAATTGATTTAAGACAATACAATAAAATTAAAATAAAATAATATGAAGAAATAAATTTAATGAGTGGATTAAATTATAAAATTTTTAAAAAATCAAAAAATATTTGAAATATAAAGTGAAACATGTAAAAAAAAAGAATTGAGATAATATAATGAAGAGGTGAAATTTAGAGTGAATTAAAATTGAAAAATTTAGAGAAATCATAAAAAATATTAGGCAAATAAAAGCAAAACATAATTTGAACGGATAAAACTGTTTTGAACTCCAATTAGTAGTATTGCGACAAAGTGAAATGAAATAATAATATTACATAATTAATTAATTGATAAGCTATGGATAATTTGGTCTCTGATTGCATCACGGACGCGATTCATATGAGATGAAGACTGTGAATTGACATTTGAAGGTGATGGTTGACTAGCTTCAGTCTGATCATGTTCGCCAATTACATTACCATCTTCAGCTTGTTGAAAATAGAAGTCAGAGCTTGAATGTCTCCTTATAAGGTTATGAATGGCCATTGTTGCACAAACCAAGTACACTTGTGTTTGGAAGTCGTAACTGCGCATATTTCGTAGGATTTGAAATCTATTCTTCCAGACACCGAATGTTCTTTCTATTGTGCACCTTAAACTGGAATGATAATAATTGAAGGCTTCGTTACTATTTCGGAATCCTACTTGTCGTCGGAAGTCCGGAAGGTGGTAGCGCTCAGATCTGTATGGACCTAGATATCCATTTGGTGTTGGATATCCCGCATCAACCAAGTAATATTTCCCTAAAGATTCATGAAACAATTTCAGACGTTATGAAATGAATGAAAATATAAAATAATTAAAAACGTGCATGATTGGAACATATAAACATATACCTGGAGGTGGATGAGGGAAATTTAGAGATGAATTTGTAATAGCGCTGTCAAATATACGAGCATCATGTGCAGATCCCTCCCATCCTGCCAAGACAAAAGTGAAACACATATCCCAATCACATACAGCCATGACATTTTGTGATGGATTTCCCTTTCTGCCAATAAATCTATCTCGTTTTGCAGCGGGGACAACACACGGTATGTGAGTACCATCAATTGCTCCGATTGCGTCCTTAAAAAATGGATAATAACGTGGATCATTCTCAATTTTTCTATGAGTTCCACGAAATGTAGGATCTACAGGTCGAATAAGTTCACTTGATAGGCTAAGGCAAGCTTGTAGTACATTGTGAAAGTGCCTACTTACAGTTTCCCCTGAACGTTGAAATCGTTCCTGGATCATCCTATTACATTGTCCATGTGCAATCGTATTTAAAAACATCGCGACCACTTCTTCAATTCCTATGTACCTAGACTTTCGCAAACCATGTTCCTCCAATTTAGTACATAAGAGGTGGAAAACATGTTTATCCACTCTAAACATTTCAGGACATCGATCATCATGCCCATTCATAATGTCTTGTACCCATAAATTTCCTGTTTGCTCACTAGTTCTACAGGGTTGTTTAAACATATACATTTCACAGTAATGACCAACCAATGCACCTACTGCTTCATATTGTGTTAATTCCTCATTAATCATGGATAACCGTCTTGAATGGTCATCTTCATTCCACTATGAATCATCATTCCAATCCCTCAAAGTATCTTCATTCCACGGTGAATCTTCATTCCACTGTGAGTCATCATTCCAATTAGCCATTTCTGGAGTTAACCCTGTAACTATAATAACAACAAAGTGTAAGCATTATAAGGACTACACTAAACCCCATGTAAATAATTTTCACACTGCAAACAGAAAAACCAAACACATAGATGACAATTAGAAATTAGCATAAATATATTACATAGTCATTACTAAAGTTCCTACAACAAGTCACATCAGTTCAGGTTCAAACAGCAAACATTTCAAGTTAACAAGTGCAACAACTAAATCCTATTCTAGAGGTGCCTACTTCCATGTGTCTGGATCTTGTGCTGCCGGTATTAACCACGCCAACAACTTCCTTCTATCATGCATAAACCCCAAATAGGCTCGCCTAGCCCACCTCAACCGCGTAAGCATCTTGGCACATGCATAATATAGTTGATTGTCATCATTAAGCTCCTCAACGGTAGTTAGGTGTGCTAAAACCTTGTCAACTACTTGGGGATCTTCAACCAGTGCTGCTGCTCGCTTGTCAGAAGCAGCTGCTATAACACTAAGACTATCAGAAATTTTAGTAGACGCGCAACTTTTTTCTTCTTCTTTACATAAGACGTCTCACCCCTCTTCCTCTTTCCATAGCTTCCTGAGCCACTTGGTCCAGTACTCGCAGGGGTGTTTAAGTTGCAACCGGCAAAGTCATCGGTGAATCCTGCATTGGCTGTTGGGTCAACTCCAAAATTTTCATCTTTACTGTCCCCTGACCCTTCCTGTTGGTCCAGGCCAACTCTATAAACATCCTCCTCCTCTTCTGTACCAGCCTGTGTCACAGGTGTCGACTGGGGCTGTGAGGCTGATGGTGCATACATATACTCTCCGAAGCCACAACATCTTTGAATATTTTCTGCAGCTCTGATGCAAACATCAACCCCTGATATCTAAATTTCTTGAAATTAGGGTCAACCTACATTACATTAACATAATTAGGCAAAATCAAACAAAGTCGTAACGGATATTCAAAATTAAAACTCAACCAACGGAAATAATTACCAGTAATTTTCGTTGCCACCACTCATCGGAGGCCAAAATCCTATTTGTGGCCATCATAACCAATCCCAGTCTCTCCAGACATCAGTTTATCCCACAATTTCCAATCTTTTCGCAATATATCAAATCTATTCTTCAATTGCCTTCTGTCATACATTCTCCCGCTCCTTTCTTGAAAGTTCTTTTCAATTTTTCCCCAACCAGGCCTTATAAATGATGTTCCTTGTCGTTCCTTGTGCACTATTTGCTCGGCACAAACATCGATTAGAATCTTTGTCGTGTAAGGATCCCATGTCGCTTTTCCCTTATCATTGTCCATTTTTTTATCCTTTTGATGGAAACAAAACTAACTAAATCAACCAAAACCCTAAATATGTAATAATGAAAGCCACATTATGTAATCACCAAACAAACATATATACTATTTTCTTAATATTATTGTAAATGCATTTGTTATCAAAACTCCAATTATTATTATGAAGTCGTCAAATATTAATTAACACATCATAATTGCAAAAACTGTTTTGCTTTCTTATTCAAAAACTCAATTAATCAATTGTTTTTCTTATTGTTTGAAAATAAATTGTTCATCTTTCAATTAGAACTGCCATATTTTAACAGAAACTTAATTAATAATGACTTATTTAATAGAAATTTAATTAGGGAAGACAATTCAGTAGCTAATTACGTTATTAAAAACCAACATTATAAGGACTAAAAAATTGTTATCAAATTACTTTCTTCAATCTATTTCACATAAAACCACTGAATGATCAGTGTAACACTCGCATATACACTTCAATCTATTTCACATAAAAAATTGTTTTTTTGTACATTTTTCTTTCAAAATTCCAGGAACGGAATGATCAGTGTAATATACACATATACATAAGCTCATACGCACTTATACAATATCTAGAATGATCATCACGTTTTCACCAAAAAAAAAAAGAATGATCATCACGTATACAAGCTCTATGTTCTGCTCCCCGTTAATTCACCTAAAACCACCAGCAAGCACAGCCACGTGATGTCAGAAAACCAGAAGGCAAACAATAAAACCACCGGCCAGTAGGAACAGAGGACCACAAAAACCACCGGCGAACAGAGGCTGGCGACCATGAAAATAAAAACAACTACTGGCCAGAAACAGAGCACCGCAACAAACCAGACAGAAAAAATAATAAACCGAATAGCGGCGATGGAGAACTCTTGACTTCCACCGGCGACAACAAATCCAAGCAAGAATCAAACCAGAAAAGAAAGAAAAAATTTTACTCACCGAATGTTACAGATCAACCGAATCGAAGGCAGCCAGAGATAGATCCCACCGTGTATCAGACTCGCAAGACAAGATCCACGCACAGCTCGAAACCACAGGCAGACAACGGCAACCTCGGTTGCAGACGGCGGGACCAGCTCGGACTTGCAAGGAAGAAGCACCTCTAGCTGACCACGGACACCGAACACCCATGACTCGAAGTGCACGACGATGACAACGCCATAGCTCACGGCGACCAGAGAGGGACCTTCAGCGGGGCGACCTTCAGCTCACGGCGTGCAACTCCTCAGTGAAAAAGACACGAGTTGTGAGAGGAAAAGGAAAATGGGAGAGGAAAAAAGGAACTGAGCATCTGACATGTAGGAACGGGCAAGAGAGAATCTTTTTTTTTTTTTTCCGCCAAAAGCTCTTCTGGGCTAAGCATAAGCTCCTTCCTCTAGCTTATGATTCTTGGGCGTTCCATCAGGCTTTTTTTCCATAAGCCCAATTGATTTTAAGTGAAACCAAACAGGTCCATGTTGCAACCTAGCTTATTTTAAAATTTAAGCTGACTTTAAACTCATTTTAAGTGAATCCAAACAGGCACATAATCATTTTGCAAAGTCAAAGCAAGAAGTAGAGTTTCAAAAGTCTTATTATTTTGCACAAAATGTTTCTAATAAATTTGTGATTATTAGGCTGATTAAGTAAAAAAATAACTTAGGATAGAAAGTATGCCTGCCCAGCTGCTATACATAACTCCATGCACAAGTTGACCCTGTAGATGACTAATTTCTGCATGACTTCTTTTAATTCTGAGTAGAGAGGTTTCAAATAGTAAAAGTATAATATCTTTTGTACTTGAATTAGAATTGTGATCACTTTCACAATAAATGAAGGGTAAATGACTCAAAATTTAAAGTTTTAAATATAATTTCCACAGCACAAAGGCTAGATATTATTAAAGGTTCAATGATTTTAGCTTGAAGCATATCTTTAATAATGATTGACGTGGTGCTTTGTCTTCAAAACCGCAGCTATAGATATGCCGCTGCCACATATCCTCCATCTCATCATGATATATACACATACCTGTATAAAACGCTCCCATAGTTTTAAAAAAAAAATAAAAGGATTAATTATGCTTTAAACAACACAGTGAGTAAGAAACAAGGACACAGACATAAAAGGCAATATTGCTTCATACATCAAGCCCAATACCATTGCAGAAAACAACCTGATGAACAACAAACACCCAATAAACAACAGAGTAAAAGTGTGAAAAAAAAAATACTTCATCCATTTAATCTGATATAGGTTCTAAGCTAAATCAGGCTCTTGCATGCGAACCTGTTCAATATCTAAAACACAAAGGAAAACTAACTATAATCATATATCCCAATAAGGTAGTATTAAAATTTTTCTAACCCTAGAGTCCGTATGTACACTGTTTAGCCTGTTAAAGCCCTCAAATCGAGACTTCAAAATACACTGTATTTTTTAAGTCCCATGTTAAAATTTGTAACAGCTGATCATAAGATCACAAGTATCAACTTAACTCTGATTATCATCAAACAAGATTTTCATAACTTCCATGTCTGTATTGATTCATGTTTGAGACTTGAAAAGAATCTCCTTTATTGGTTTTCATAATTCCACCAAAATCACCTTTACTTTCGATGCCATTGGATGCTGGCCTCAACAAATTTTCTACTTCCTATTAAAAAAAAAAAATCAAATGTTAAAATGTGCTGAGATGTTGCTGTTTAATTATGTTCCTCGAGAATAAATAAGTTTGCAGAGTGTCAGAGAGCAGCGCGGTTTATGAACACGTTAAGAATAGGCTTGAGCTGACTCCAAAAGCTTCATCGTCAAAACTATACAAATTTGTGCCCAACAGCTTCATGGCTACCGTTCTATTATTCTGTTTTAATATGTTCTATGAAATGGATTTAGCTCTTAAAGCATTAATTTTGTGATCATGCTTTCTTTGAATGCAAAACTTTTGCTTGAACTATGAATAGACCGTAAGGAATATAGACAAATAGTTATCAATTCGGTCAACCTGGAATGTATTTTCTTCCTTGCCAATTCTTTTAGATCTCTATTTACTATCTTTGACATGCATTTTTAATTTATTAGTAAAATACTACAAACGGTAAAAAAAAAATTACCAAAATACTACATGTTAAAAAGAATTTACCCAAATACTATATTACAAATAATTCACACAAAGAATTTGTGAAGCACTCGTTGAACAACTTTCACCTCTGACGTTTTTTTTTTTTTGTAAAAAGACAAAAAGAATGAAATCGTTCAGGCACTAGACCCATTTCTTCTTTTTCCTTCAGTGAAAACTACAATTAAAGACCTCATTCCACTTCTAAGCCATTTTACTCTTTCCTTTTGACTGCGGCCCCGTAGACATTGAATTCTCTCAGCATCCTCTCTCACCTTTTCTTCCCCGTTCCTTCCAAACCCCCCCCCAAAAAAAAAACCTCTACATTTTAATAATAAATAGTTTGGATTTAATATTTTATAAAATTATTATTAAAATATTTTATAAACTAATTTTTTTGGACTATAGGTATAAATTGCCCAAAATAAATCGTAATAGTTTAAATTTATTTATTTACATTTTAATAATATTATATAAAATATTATATCTGAACCATTTATTTTTCATTTAATGGTGAAGAAGAGATTCTTAGAGTATCCAAATCCATAACTCTATTCCTTCAATATCCACTCCATTCATTTTTCCCTCTAAATTTAATTAAGGGGATAAAAAATATTCATTTTGAAAAATCAACTTATATACCTATTAATTTATGGGGAACAAATAGAACAAAGAAAAAAATGGAAGGAGTAGATATTCAAAATCCTTTCTCCATCCTTAGATGGAAAATGTATAGTTCAGATATAATATCTGATACAATATTATAAAAATATAAACAAATAAATATTGTTATAAATAAAGAAGAAGAATAGAGAAGAAAAGAATATCAATAAGAAAGAGTATTTCTCATTCCATTCAAGGGTGCTGAATACATTATACATGGTTTCTATTTATAGACATAACTTTACATTTTGACAGAATCTACAGATATAATAATAAAAGATAATGGGGATAATGGGAAATATTGAGGATACTGGGAAATAAGAGAGATAATGATAGATACATGGACATCCATAAAGATATTATATTCATAACACTCCCCCTTGGATGTCCATAACTAAATATGTGCATCATTAAAAAACTTCTGCAAAGAAAACCCTGTGGGACAAAACCTAGTAGAAGAAAAAGAGTGCAACATTTATTGATATATATTTCATAGTGCTGCCTTGTTAAAAATCTCGCTAGGAAAACCCAATGGGAAAAACCATAGACAAGGAAAAAAGAGTACAACATACATTTACTCCCCCTCTTGACGATGTCAATTGACATCTCTAAGACTGCGAAGCCCAATGTCATGAACAAGTCTCTCGAACGTGGTGGCTGGAAGTGATTTGGTGAATAAGTCTGCTAAATTTTCAATATAATGAATTTGCTGGATATTGATTTCACCATCCTTTTGAAGGTCATGAGTGAAGAAGAATTTTGGGGAGATATGCTTTGTTCTATCTCCTTTAATGTACCCTTCTTTTAGTTGGATAATACATGCAGTATTATCTTTGCATAGTGTTGTTGGGATCATTTTACCAGAAGACAAGCCATAAGTAGTTCGTATGTGATGTATTAAGGACCTTAACTATACACATTCCCGACTTGCTTCATGCATTGTTAGAATCTCTGCATGGTTAGATGATGTGGCTGATATAGTTTGTTTCATAGATCGCCATGAAATGGCTGTACCGCCACATGTGAATAGATAACCAGTTTGTGATTTACCGACATGTGGGTTAGACTGAAATCCAGCACTGCATAGCCAACAAGATCAGTCTTGGATGCATTCGAACAAAATAATCCCATGTCCATCATACCCTTAAGATAACGAAAGATGTATTTAACTCCATTCCAATGCTCTCGTGTTAGTGAAGAACTATATCTTGCTAGCAAGTTACTTGCAAATGATATTTCAGGTCACGTATGATTAGTAAGATACATTAGTGCTTCAATTGCACTCAGATATAGTACTTCTGGACCAAGTAGCTCTTCATCACCTTTTTTCCCAATTTTTCAAGGTCTAAAAGGTCCTTATCCACCTCCAAAGATCTTACAACTATTGGAGTACATAATGGATATGATTTATCCATATAAAAACATTATAGGATTTTTTTTGTATATGTTTCTTGATATACAAAAATTTCATTTTTCAAATACTCAATTTGTAATCCAAGACAAAATTTTGTTCTTCTTAGATCCTTCATTTCAAATTCTTTCTTTAGGCAATTCACTGCCTTTTCAAACTCTTTAGGACTTCCAATAATATTTATATCATCAACATAGACAACAATTATAATGAACTCATTTCCTGATCTTTTCATAAAAATGCATGGGCATATTGTATCATTTTTATATCCTTCCCTGAATAGATACTCACTAAGCCTGTTATACCATGGTCGCCCTGATTGCTTTAATCCATATAGGGATTTGTTTAACTTAATTCAGTATTGTTCTCGAGAGTTTGAATTATATGCTTCTGGCAATTTCAGCCCTTCAAGGAGTCTCATATAAATGTCATTGTCAAGTAAGCCATACAGATAGGCTGTGACAATATCCATTAGATGTAAATTGAGGCCTTTATTTACTGTGAGGCTAATCAAGTATCAAAAAGTAGTTGTGTCCACTACTGGTGAATAAGTTTCTTCAAAATCAATACCAGGTCTTTGTGTAAACCCTTGGGCAACAAGTCGTGCCTTGTATCTTATGATTTCACCCTTTTCATTTCTCTTTCACACAAAAACCCATTTATATCTGACCAGTTTTACATCTTCAGGTGTAAGAACTACTGGTCCAAAAACTTTTCGCTATTCTAGCAATTTTGATTCTGCCTCAATTGCATCTTTTCATTTTGACCAATCCTTTCTTTGTTTAGATTCACTAATTGACTTTGGTTAATGATCTTCATTATCATTCATCACATCGAGCACTACATTATAAGAGAAAATATCATCAACGTCGACTTCACTTCGGTCCTATCTTATCCCATTCATAACATAATTAATTGAGATCTCATCATTTTCACATATTTCAAGTACCTGACTGTCTTTGAGAATTGGGACGTTAGCATTGTCTAATGACTCCTCTGAAGTTACTAACTTTTCTAAATTATTCTCGACTAGGCCATTTATACTTTTAGCTCCTTTTTTCTTTTGAGTATTTTTATCTTTAGAACTGATGGGCCTGCCACGCTTCATGCATGCTTTAGAATCATTCACAATTGGTTGTCCATTAAGAACATCAATTTTAATAGGAGCATTAACAACTAGAATATGTGATTTTGTTACTCTCTTCGGGTCAGTAAATACATTTGGTAATTGATCAGCTAAACTTTGTAAATTGAGTATCTTTTGAACTTCCAGTTCACACTCTTTTGTGCAAGGATCAAGATGAGATAGTGAGAATTCTTTCTAGCTAATGTCCTTTTCCAACTTGTTATTTTCTCCCCTTATTGTTGGAAAAACTGACTCATCAAGATGACAATCAGCAAATCGAGCCATGAACAAATCTCCTGTTGACAGTTCTAGATATTTTACTATAGCCAGAGACTCATATCCAATATATATTCCCATCCTTCTTTGAGGCCCCATCTTGGTACGTTGTGGGGGAGCAATTGGAACATATATAGCACACTCAAAGGTTCTTAGATGGGATATATTGGGTTCCTGACCAAAAATGTAACATCCTAATTTTCATATATCTAATATTTAAACAAATTTTTATAGAATAGGTAGAGGTTAAATATACATATATGTAATTAAAATGATTCTGATTTTGTGTGTGTGTGTGTGTGTATATGAGAAAATGAATAAAATAACGATATTAAGAAGTTCCACATTGATTAAATGATAGGAAGTGGATAAAATAGCAATGTTAAGAAGTCCCACATCGACTAGTCTTTAGAGTGAAGGAGTTTGAGGAGCCTATATATAGGAGATAGTGAGTGGAGCTTGAAGTGAGTAAATAATTTTCGCACATATCTAATGTAGTCTCAGAAAAGTGCTCGTTTTGAGTTTATTAACTGTTGGATCGGACTGAAATTTGGTCAGCCCATTTGGAACATCCAAATTGTTAATTTCAACGGTTGGATCATTATTTTGACCTCTGAGTTACAATTTATTAGGTATATTTTTAACTTATATCTTTTGGATTTAGCAAATAGAGTCCTGAATAGTAAATTAGCATTTAAAGTTCATTCACCGTTAGATTGAGCTATAATTTGGAGGATAGTATCATGATAGATAGGAAATTAAATTCAACGGTTAGATTAAGGGTTTAACTTTTGTAGTGAGAATAACCTGGTTCATACTAAGTCTATTTGTCTAAGTCCTTCGAAGATGGAATATAAATTATAAATTTATAGTTTGTCTATTTGCATTATGAATTTGATGATTCTAATAATATAATCTAATAATTAAAGGATATTTAAGTAAGGGAAAATTCAGGAATCGAGTCTAAATCACAGACACACACACACATATATATATGTTCTCATTCCAAACCTTAGAGAAATGTCTTTTAGGCTAGAGTTCTGAGTAAAATTAAAGCTTTTAGAGGAGGAGTTAGAGGCTAGAATTTTGTGAGTAGCCTACTCTAATACTATAGAGATAATATTTTAATTTTTTTGTAGATATAAACTCTATTGTGGCATTTTCGAGGTTGGACTCTGGTTGTAGTTGACTGTTAGCTAGGAGACTAGGTAACTAAATTTCTATCTGTTGCATGCTCTAGTATGAAGTTGGTGAGCGGCTTTATAACTAATTCTATAAAAGTATATTACGTTTTATATGAACTGTCTTGTGGGATGCTATTTTAAAAAGGATTGACATAGTTTGTATTGCAAGAAATTGGTGATCATGATTATGATGTGCTATTATGAAATTCTGTTGATTATGCATATAAATGTGTCATTTTGAACCCTGTGCATTTATTTTGGGTGGGGAAAGGAGGTAATTGGAGTTATTGATATTCATATACTTGCCACGTGGTATTAGTCTCCATACGGAGCTCTATGGTTAGCTGCTATTATTGTCCCACTAGTTCTTCGAGGGACTGCGACACCCCACTAGTTCTTCGAGGGGGGACCCATGGTCCACCGATTGCTCTGTGGTCTTTAGCCGGTCCACATCATTCGTGTGGTGAGCTTGTCAGAGCTTCCAGTCAAATGGAAAGAACTTAGCCCATGGGTCCAGTCGGCGGAAATAAGGAGGATATAAGGATGGATTTGGGTTCAGGAATTGCATATAACATGGGATATTCATTGATATTTATATCTTTTAAATAAATGACAAGTATGTTATCTCTTTTGAAATGTATCAATTGCATGAGATTGGTGGAAATATTTGTCTTGTATGATTATTGTGAGTTTAAATGTTAAATAAATGTTTATCAACTATTATTAACTCTGTATATCCCACCTGACACCTCGCTAGCCCGTGCTAGTGTGTGTGATAGGTAGGGATTTAGTTACTGAGACGTTGTCTCATCCCTATTGTTTAACATTTTTCAGATGAAAGCTTTAAAGGAGGGACGTCAGGGAAGGCTCAAGAGGAGTAAAGCTACATTAGCAACTTGTAGCGTCTCCTCGGTTTATGAGCTATGTTGTATCCTGTATATTGCCACCTTAGGACAAATTGGTTTTAATTTATTCATGCATTATTATTTCTTATGTCCTTTGAGTGTACTATTATGGTATGTGTGCTGATAGGCGGCCAGAGGCCTAGGATCGCATATTCACATGTGATTTATTTATGAATCTATTATAAAGTATGAGTTAAGATTTAATTTTTAATATCTTGATTTATGAGCTATATTATATGTTATTTTATAACCATATTAGACAAGATTGATCCTTTCTTATATAGTTTGTATTTAATTGAGTTAAGAAAAGTTCTTTTATCCGTGATAGGATGTATGATTGGGTGCTGCTCTTTTCTATCACAGATAACAATATTATATAATTAGTTAGTGTAAATGATTGTGATATAATTTGAGTTTGTATTTAGCATGGTTTGGTTATAAAAAGTTATTTCTTAAAGTTACTAAAAAAAATAGATTTATTTGTTTATTTAGGAAGGTTGTTTCAAAAAACCACTTGTAAAGAGGAGGACTTGAGATAACTTGTTGGCCTGATGTGAATTAACATTGTTGCATGCAAAATTGCATGTCCCCAAGCAGAAATTAGGAGATTTGATCTCATAAGTAATGGTCTTGCAATTAATTATAAACGTTTGATCAATGATTCTGCAAGTCCATTTTGTGTGTGCACATGAGCCACAGGATATTCAATATCAATCCCAAGAGAAATACAATAATTATTGAAAGCTTGTGAAGTAAATTCACCAGCATTATCAAGACGTATTTTCTTGATAGGAAAATCAGGAAAATGCGCTCTTAATTTAATTAATTGAGCCAATAATCTTGCGAACGCCACGTTACGCGAAGATAATAAACAGACATGCTACCATCTTGTTGATGCATCAATTAGAGCCATAAAATATTGAAATGGTCCGCACAATGGGTGTATCGGTCCACAAATATCTCCCTGTATACATTCTAGAAAAGTGAGAGGCCCACTTTTTAGTTTTCCTGGTAATGGCTGAATAATTAACTTTCCCTTGGAACATGCATTACATGAAAAAACATTGGATTGTAGTATTTGTTGACCTTTCAATGAATGTCCACATGAATTCTCAATTATTTTTCGCATCATAATTGTCCCGAGATGGCTTAACCGGTCATGCCAAACATTAAATTTGTTATCATTTATAAACTGCTGGTTTATAATGATATGTACTTCAATTGTACTAATAATTGTGTAGTACAAGCTAGAAGAAAATGTAGGCAACTTTTTAGTGTGCATTTTTTACCTGAGGTTGGCTTTGTAATTGCAAGATATTCTTGATTTTCCTCAATTGTTATTTCAATATGGTATCCATTCTTATGGATATCCTTAAAACTCAACAAATTTCTTTTAGACTTAGTTGAGTAAAATACACTATTAATGTATAATATTGTTCCTCCAGGTAATAACATATTGGCTCTTCCGGAGCCTTCAATCAGTTCTGCACTTCCAGATATAGTTTGAACGTTGGCTTCTTGCATTACCAAAGAAGAGAAATATTTTTTATTTCTAGTCATGCGCAGTCATGTGCTGTCATATATTTAGCCTGATCTATCGGATTAGGCATTAAACTAACACGATTTTATCATGCATAGCATTTAGCTTAGTTTAATTTTGTGCATGAATGACAGTCTATATCATTTGCCTTATTATATACTATTTTTGGTCTTCTGTAAACATATTTCCAAACACTTATACCAAAACTAAGTAAGAAGGATAGCTAAATCATTAGATTTGTTTAAAAATAAAAAAATTATAAATTTAATCATATTTAAAATCATGAATTATACCTTGGATTAACTCGTACTTGCTAGTATAGAATTGCTGAAGCTATTAATACCAAGGATGAGAAAAGCTCATTGATCTGAATAATTCAGATTTGATACTCATCAGTTAGGTGATGAACACCCAAACACAATCCAATAAATGGGTTTAGTGCTTATCATATTAGATGAGTATTATGGTGCTCATCGTAATAATAAGAAGTCATTTTAAAAAAAAAACTCATAATTAAAAGACTATCTTTATTTTAAATTATGTAGTCCTCCAGTCCTTAATATAGGATTTAATTGTTGAATTGATTTTGATCTTAAATGTAACACATATTTATCATATTTATCATTTTTTAAAATTATCCTTATATATATTTCTTCAATCATAATCAAGTAGAACAGAGAGGAGGAAGATATTAAGAAAGATGATTATAATATTTTAAAAAAAACCTGTCATATTTTTTTATAATTAATTAACTTACCTAACTTCTTTGATTTAATCAAATTACTTAAATAGGTTTTAGATTACATTCAGAACATAAGGAGTTTAGAAAAATATTTTTAAAAAAATTTAAAAGTGAAAAATTAAATGTGAACAATTTAGGTTAGATCTGGAGGATCCAGATTCTAGACGAAAATAAAATTGACAGGTTAAAGCAAATGATGATTGATGTCTTGCATCAAGATTTAGGGTCCCTCGTATCCCTCCCATCCAAAATTTTACTCCTAATTAATTTTTTATGCACTCTCTATCTTTTCCTCATGTTACACTATCATTTATCTCATTGTTAGTATTTTTTTCTCTTATTTGCCTCTCATTGAATAAAGGCAAAAATCAATTTTTACATATTTATTATTTTTAATTGATTTTAACTGTTTTTTTAACTGCATTATTTAGTTAAAAAGATTTATTTTCTAAAAAGGACCTGAGCGAGTATATAATTTCCAACTCCTACTCATTAAAAAAAAATTATAAATTTGCAAGTCTTCCGACGAACTCCAATTTGCCGTAGTGGAGCCCGAACTGAGGACATCATATTTAAACAACTCACTCGTCCATCAATTGCGTCAGATTTTGTTGGTTCAAGCCTTTGAATTTGAGTACTTTGAGGTTTTGGCACATTCAATTTTGAAAATGTATCAACCACTCCATGCGCTTTTTTGACGCGTTTCATTCAAAGTATTATTCCGTTCTTAATTATAAAATCTTATTTATATATTATAAATCAGGTTTTTTAATTAGGATAAGAAGCACTATAATATTACCTCTAGTTCTTAATATAAAAATTAGATAATTAATTTATAAATATTAAAAAATTTTATTAAATTAGTTATTTATAATAAATATACATTATCTTTTTCAAAATATTCTTATTGATGATGTGCATATGAATTACCCCTAGATAGATATTGGAAACAAAATAGATTTAAGATCTTGTATTTAGGATCAAATTAAATTTTTAATTAATTTTTATATTAAGAATCAGAACTGGTATGATATAACAGAAGTTTCACAAAAATTCTTGACAGCCTTCACAATGCGCTCACCCTCTCTTCAAATTGCTCATTACCCCAAGGCCAAATAGTCCTGTAACGCCTCAAATTTTTGGATTCGGACAAAAATAGAAAAATTTATTTAAAATTATTTAGAGAATAAATAAAATGGGGAAATTATAGAATATTAACTTTGAAGCTTGAAGATTTTTATGAAAAGTTTTATTTTCTCAAAGATGGTTTAAATAATTTTAAATTTAATTTTTTAGAGCAGAAATGACTTATTTTTTCAGAAAATTTATGAAAAAATACTTAGAGGTTTCTAATTAATGTGGAAATTTTACAAAAATTATTTTAAAATAAAATTCTTAAAATGAACTAAGAATTAATTTCTGAAATTAAGATTCTTTGAAAAAAACTTTAAGAAAAATAGTTAGGAGTTGACTTTTGACTCAAAATTTTAGATAAATTATTTTATGGGGTCAAAGAAGCTAATGAATAATATAAATTCATATAAAAAAGTATGAATTAATTTTTGGGTTTATCTTATGTTTCAGAAAAATAGGAGGAAGGGTGGAAATGGACGAAAGTAAAGAGATGTCCTCACGTGAAACCCACGTGCGCCACACATTTTTCTCCCCACCTCATTTGCCGCCAGAACGCGAAGAAAGAGAAGAGAAGAGAGAGAGAGAGAGGGAGGGAGGGAGGGAGGGAGAGGGAGAGGGAAGAAAGAGCGACGGCGGAGAGAGTGAGCTCCCCAGAAGTGGTGATCGGAGGAGCTATATTCCAGGTCTGTGCAGAGGGTGGCCGAACAGTGGCCATGATTCTGCAAGTTTGAGCTTCAATTCTTTGCTCTGTTTTGTGGCCATGGATTGCATGTAGTTCTTCTTACTCTGTTATGATTACAGAAAACAAGGACCATAGTTGCTGGTAGCTGTCGGATTTATGGGTAAAAGAAAGATTGATAATATATTCCTATATATGCTGGTTTTTGCTGAGAGCTTTGGTGCTGATTACTCTTTGGTTGTTGTTCTGTGTTTGGCCGAAAGGAAGATTGTGTATGTGTGTGTGTGTGTGTGTCTGGCTGTCATGAGGATTGAGACTCTAGAATGTAAGGTGGTGGAAATAAGTGTTAGCATTGGTGAAATGGGTTCAAGCCAAATAATTTTGATCTTCAAAGGGATCAGATTTGTTTATAAAGAAAAATAAAATAAAAGTATAGTAATTAGGCTTTTTGAAAACTATAAATACTATAGATAATATAGTTTAGAAGGCTAATGATTCGAATAACTTGTATTATCAGAAACTCTTGACTATAATAAATGATGATGTGGTATGTTTGTTTAAGAGATTCATGTTCATTAGATAGAGGCATCCGTGTGTGTATATCTATATATTATATTCCTTACTTTTATTATATTTGTGTTTATTTAAAATCTTAGCTTTATTCTTATGATTGTAATTATCTTAATTTGATATCAATTGACTTAACATGTCAGAAAGCACAATAATAAAATAGCTAGTAGTTATATTAATTTCATATAGCTTCAATTTGTTGAGAAGAAACACGACGCTACAATTGAGATTCGTATTCCTAGTATCTAAGGTACGAGAATTTACTTTTTCTTATTACTTTATATTCATATTTCGCATTTCATTAATTTAAAGTTTAAATTTTTATTCTTATATATTTGTAATATTCAATTTTATATATGTTAATATTATAATTTTATGTTATTAAAAGAGTTTATATTCTGTTTTTGTTGGAATTTTGTCTTTAAATTTGGCCCAGGAGCTTTTTCTAAGCATTTACAGTTTCAAATGGCTGGTAACATAAGATAAAGATAGACTTCTTACTAATATTGAAGGCCGAGCAAACCGTTAGCTCTTGATAGTAATGTGCATTTTTGGGTATGCGGTGAGGAAGAGACACTTCTTTAAAGAAACTTAATTTTATCAGAGAAAATAGAATATAAATATCTAAAGTCAGAACTTGAATATTACCCGCCGGAGGTTTATTTTGATTTTCAATTTATAATTTGATAAAATTACTTCTCCAAGATCAGATTCAGTATAGTCAGGTCGAGCCAAGAGAGTGTCACGAAGTAAGGTTATAGGGTGGCTATGGATAAGTCCATGGAAATGGTAATATAGGAATTGGCTTTTTCCCTTTTAATTTCTTTCATTTTCCATATTGGAATGCCTCGCAAGGCAAGGCTAGTTTGTAAGTTCAAGCTGTTTTCCTAGCTAATATTTTCTCTAATTCTATTTATAAGTTTTAAATTTTGAGAGGAGTATAGTTCACTTTTATAAGCTTTATTTTGGGTTCCGGTTCGTTTAATCATTTAGTGTATTTTTTTTATTTTTCCATTAACTAGTTTATTTCTCTCATTTGTTATTCTCCCTCATTACATTTTTCTGTACATTTTTTTCATCTTTTTTCCTCATTTATTAAAAAAATATTTAGAAACAAAAATATATTTCTAACTCATTTATTGTTTCTAAATAATTTTAATTAATTGTTTAGTATATGTAAATCAGTTATTTGAAGCTTATAATAACGATTTGGAAAAGTATCTTGGGTCTTTGGGGTTGAACTCTCAAAGAAATACTCTTTCGATCCTTAATACAAGATCTAATTGTTGAGTTGATTTTGATTCTAAATATAAGATCTATTTTTTATATTTATCAATTTTTTTTATATTGCCCATGTGATTACTCTCTTAACTATAATTAAGTAGAAAAAAAAATGATATTAAGAAAGATGATTATGGTGTCTTAAAAAAACATATCGTATTTCTTATAATTAACTAATTTGCCTAAATTTTTTAATTTAATCAAATTAATTAAATAAGTCTTATATTAAAGACGAGAGAATTATATTGTCATCTCACCTAATATATTAATCTTTTGGAATTGAATTCTGTATTGAAAATTATGATGGGAGAATTTCACTCAAGTCCCATGGAAGGGACTTTATCAAAAATAAGACCCAAAACATTCTGAAATATTAATAGAGTCTTTAAGGCCTATAATGAAATTAAATTAGAACGTTAAAACATTATGTTGGCCTTAATATTTGAAAAAAAGAAAGGGGTCAATATTAGATGGCATAATCTTTTTACGTATTCTTAATTCAGATAATAGAAAAATAACAACTCAAAATTTGAAAATTTACAACTCAACTTACAAGAATTAGGTAAGTTACAATTGGGATACAAAATTTAACAACAAAGTACATAAAAATAACAACTCTATCTCTACAAATTTACAATTGCTCAAGTAAGTTGAGGATGCAAATTTTAACAACAAAAATAGAAATAAAAGTTTTCTATATAAAAATTTACATATAGAAAAGTTATATACGAAGATTTACAACAAATAGTAAAAAAGTAACAATTCAACATATAAAAATATTCAAATAAAAAAATAGAAAAACAATAACTCTACATAAAGAAATTTACAGCTCAATTTACAAAGTAAGTTACAAGTAGGGATACCAATTTACAATAAAGAATAGAAAAATAACAACTTTACATATAAAAATTTATAATTCAATTTACAAGTACTCAAGTAAGATACAAATGACACTACACATTTTAATAATACAGCTTTGAAAAATGACAACTTTACAAAGGAAAATTTACAACAAAAAATAGCAACATAACTTTATATGTGAAAATTACAACTTAATTTACAAGTAGGAATGAATTTTTCTTATCCACTGTAGATGTTAAAATTGTCCATGAATAACTATCTATCATTCACAATCCAGTCACGATGCTTGTTTGAAGTTTTTCCCTGCCTTACCCTTCACTTTATGAAGCAAATTTGTTTCTACAAGATTTCTTAATTCTCATATGTTATTTTGTTATCAATGTTTCAATTATAATCTCATCCTCATGCATCGTTTTTTCATATATAAGTATTCACATATTCTTGCTACCATATGCCATGTGTCTTTATGATTCATAATTATGTGAATCTCAATCACTTATCAAAATCGAAAAAACTTAGAAATTCACAACTATAGTTAGCATATTTACAACATAAAATTAGCATTTTTCACAACACAAATTCTGGACAAGTCATTTTAATATCATCAATGCTCACCACCTTCATTAAACTACAAATCAGATAAATTTTAGAACAGCTAGTGCTTCCCATATGCCATGCGTCTCTACACTTCATTTTTATGTGATTTTCAATTACTTAGCAAAACTTGAATAAACTATCAATTTCCAATTACAATTAGCATGTTTACAACATAAAATTAGCATTTTCACAACTCAAATTCTAAACTAGTTTCCATCAATGTCCAGCATCTTTACCAATTCATTTAACAGTCTAGACGGAGAAAAAAGAGCTTTCTAGAATCCAAGTTTAAATTTACCTCAACCACAACACAATTTCCTATTGATCCTAGAGCTCAACCCGGTGTAACTGGAGTTCGCACAATGACGCGATTTCAGACTTAATAAAAAACTCTAATTCATATTACCTTAAATGATTATGGAACGAGAATCAAATCGGAGAAATGGCAGATGTATGTTGAGTTGTATTTCACGCATACATGCTTCTTCTTTTCCTCCTTTATTCTTTCTTTCAACTAAGGGCATTTCTGCAAAAAGACTTACCAAATTAATTTCATTATAGGACTGAGAGACTAATTTGAAGTTTCAGAATATTTTGGGACTTCTTGTTTATTAAGTTCAGATTGTGGAACTTAACTGAAATTTTCCCAATTATGATAGGTTCCTCATCTTGAATGTGAATCTGGGGAATATACTGGAAATTAAAAGAGTAATGCTCTGGTTTTCCCTTGATCCTATTAAAAAGAAAAACCCAATAAAGCACTGACATAGGGTCACATGGTTCTGTCCTTCAGCAAAATGGAACGCTTTAGTCCCTTCCGTAACACGGTTTCAAATTTGAACTCCCAAAGACTAGGAGACGACAAAGACTTGAGCTAATTCCCACCACTACGAGTTAGATACAAAAGCAAATAGGAAGCAATTAACAGACAACGACTAATTGAGAGAACCATAAGACTGTCCGTCAAAGAAAGTCACAAATTGATTCATATCCAATTAGAATGCAAGAAGATATTTTAAGGATATACATTATTGAGTGTTCAAGTTTTTTATATGGCAATTAGAAGGAGAATGCTGTTGGTCACAAAAAGATGTTATGAAGCAATTTTAAGGAAATAGCTTATTGAGCGGGCAAGTTTGTCACATGGCAATTACAAGGAGGACACTGTTGGGGTCACAAGCAGATGTTATGAAGGACCTCCATTAACAGGAAGCAAAGAGTTGAAGCCACACAGACACAAATATACTAAGAATAATATGGATAAGGTCAGTAATATTGACGCACGTTTTTAAATGATTAGAAGAAAGAAAGATAGACGTACTTTGACACATAAATTGCCAGTGCAAATGATGTGCTGGATCTTGCCAGGAACAAGCATGGATTTGAACTTCGCTGGCAGATCAGGGGCCCTGTGCCGTATGTGCAAATCCCCCAGGGCCAAGACAAGTACCATTCTTAACAATCAAAAACTGAAAGCCACTTAGGGAACCTGCAGAAACAGAGTATTGCCTGAAAACAGAAACAATGACTCATTTCAAATGTATCCAGACCAGTGGCTATTCAGATTACAGAAACAAAACAGAATATAGGGCTCTGTGTCATCAATCATCAGATAAAACTTGTTCATCAATAATTATTAGCTAATGAACTAAATATCGGGGTTTCTGTGCACAATTTATTTGATAAAGCCCGTGATGGAACAATCACCTAAATATTACTGAATCAACAGAAATACTAAGAGAATTCCCGTTCAGAGTTAAGAGATATAATCCTGATACAAAGCAAGTAGTACCAGCCAAGAAAACACAAAAGAAGAAAATGACATTAAACCACAGTGGCAGAAAAAACAGCAGAAACAAAGAACTAAAACACTGCCTATCTTTTGAGAAGCAAAAATCACAGTCAGAACTCTCCTAGATTTATCCACACTGGTCACCCCTTCAAAGATCAACCCTAAAGGTTCCCCTGAGGCCCTGATAACCAGCATTTTCTCACTCCTCCAGCTCACCCCTCTCTCCTCAAGCTGCCATACAAAAGTAGTTATTGCCCTTGTAATTCCCTTCCTGTCCCTCTAACACCACCTTCCTCTTTACCCGTCGAGAACATGTTTAAAACTATTGGCTCCACTTTTTAATTCACTTCCCGCAGACCTCTCTCTCTCTTTTTTCCTTTTGCAATATTATTACATATATTAACAAAGGCTACTCAGATTTCAACAAAAAGATGTCGGTAATAGAAATTTTCTCACTTATCCATAAGCTTAACATTCAGTTTTCTGCCTACACCAATTTTACTGTTAGCGGAAAAAAACTGACGCCTTTCTTTGCAATATGTAATTTTCTGCTCATTAGAGAGTGCGACTCCATGATGTTGATTTGCACTAAAATGCAATGTAATGCTTATAATCACTTTTCCATTTTGCTATATTTTTCAAGTATCACTTGTCTCCATTTACAGTGAAAAAGAGGATGTGCAATATTGAGTTGACTAGAGTTAAAAGCTATAAAATTGAATAACAAATCAAGAAATAAAATTATGGAAATTTACAGGGCGTTGTTGGGAAATGAAAAAACAGGAGAGAGGATGATGGCCATGAATGGAGGCAACCATACCGGACGCTATATTACGCACAGTGGTGGCAGATGCCCCACTGGATATATATCCTTTCCATTTTTGTTCCAGATACTTTGACTAAGATGCCTTAGCAAGCGAATTGATTGAGGCAACTCCTCCAAGCCACTGAATGATGATCACTGGAACTCAACCTTCTAAATTGTTAGACACTGTTATGAGTTCCATATTAGGGAATCTCATAAGTACTGTGGGGTTCATAAGTTCAAGAGGTTCTCCCTCCTAATAGGCTAGTTTTTTGGGATTGAGCTCTCTTCTTGAGTTTATGCTCCCCTTGGATGAAAAGAAAAGCAGGGATGACAGAAAATGAAAGGAGGGAAAATATAGAGGAAGAAAAACCGGAGGTAAGTCCTCTTGCTTGGATAGATGAAAAAAAATAGAAAGAAAAGAAAATTAGCAAATATCTAAATAACTAAAATGTCCTTATCAAAATATATTATATTTAAAATTAAATTAAATATTACAATAGAAAAATTATACTAACATTAAAATCATCAAGTAATTTAAAATCAAGTTATTGGGTTTATATATATTTTCAAATTATTATATTTTAAAACCAAATTATTTCATAAAAATATTATTTTAAGATAAAAATTAAAAAGTGAATAACTTTTTAAATATAATAAAAGAAAATAAATATAAAGAGGAAGAGAGAGAGAGGAGTAGTCACGGAATTCTTGTTTTCCTTCTCAAATCTCTCCATATATAGAGAAAAAATTTGAAAAGAAAATGAGACATGAGACCCATTTTATTTTTTGTCTTACTTTTCTTTTCTTTTTGAGCTCATGCTCATCACATAATTCAAGTCTAATCATTTCCCAGATCATGCATCACAAATAACTTGAGAATTTTCTAAATAGATGATAATATAAAGAGATTAATATACAGTGCGAATACGCAACAAATCCAACATTACACATCAAAACAATCCAAAAAATATAAGTGGTTGGTAATCAAAATGAAGAGGGAAGAAGCATAATAGTCGATTACACGACATTGAAGCAAAACCTAGTAACAAAAGTTTTTTCTTTTAAAAATTGAAAAAATCTTTATTCAAAAGTATCGATATTCGAAAGATCACACTACCAGATTCAAATCTAGATTCAAAGCCCGATTGAACAAATCAATCTCACAGGATTTTGGCCGTGGACAAAGCCCTAGGGTCCAAACCTTCTTCAATACTTGCCCGAGAACAACCACGCAGGGCTGACAACGGCGGACGGCGTCCGACGACGAGCTCGACCAAGTATGGAGTGCTTGTTCGTCAACGAAGAAAAATGGATTTTGGGGAGTATTAGCTCACTAAATAATAAAATTTATATTTTGTTTAATAAATTTATACTTCGAAGGAATAAGGATGGCTTCTATTAACTTTTTTTTTTTTTTTGGCCAGCAAAGCTTCTATTGACATTTAACAACTATCGCCATCGTCATTTATGTACTATTACCTTGGGCATTTAATATAAGGACTGATAATCTAATTAAGTTAGTTACTTATAATAAATAGGTATTGTCTTTTATAAAATATCATTGTTAATCAAGTGTATTAGTTAAAAATATTATTATTATAAGAACTATTAAAAAAAAAATGAAGAACACAGTGCATTAAGGTCTTATGTTTAATATCAAAATAAAAGTTAAACAATTTTTTATATCAAGAATCCGAGGTGATATTATATATGGACTTTTGTATAAGATATATAGTCATCCTCATAATTAGATAATTTAAAAACATTGTTAAGTTAGTTATTTGTAAATATATATTGATTTTGATAGAGTACCATTTTAATAATTTGCATTAGATATTAGGTGTAATATTCTGAATTTCAAGATATTAACGAAATGAGGAAGAATTATGAAAAAATAATTATTAAAATTATTTAATGTCTAAGAAAATTGAGAAAAAATTATGAAATATAAATTTTGAGATTTTAGGATATTATGGAAGAGTTAATTTCCCCAAAAAATTTTAAATAATTTTGAAACTAATCTTCGGAGCAAAAAAGGCTTATTTCTCATAAATTCAATAAAAAATAATTAGAGGTTTATATTTGGATTGAAATTTTTAGGATAATTAGTATCTGAGTTAAAAAAAACCAGTTGAGGCAGAAAATCTTTAAAATGAATTAGAGATTAAGTTTTGAAATTTAGTACTATTTTCTTGAAAATTTTTTTTTAAAAAGTTATAAATTAATTTTTGACTCAAAATTTTTAGAGAAACTATTTGATGAGCCAAAAAAGCTAGTGGAAAAAGGAAATTTATTAAAACTATCAAGGATTAAATTCTGGAATTTTAATTAATTCAGAAAATAGAGGATTTAATTGTAAGCAAATGGTGATCAAGGAGGATATTGGTAATTTCATTTGCTTCACCCACTTAAACCACACTCATCATCTTAATGAGCACTTTAAACTCATCAGATCTAAACTTTCTATATCTAATTTGAATGATCCAGATTTAAAATATTTAATTAATTATTTTTAAATAGAAAAAACTATTTCTTAAAAGGATATAATTAAGAAATTATCTCTATTTTAGATTTTATACTTATTAAAATAATTATTTAAATAAATAAAAAAATAAAAAATTAAATATGTAGAGTACTATCTAAATTAGATATGCACGGTCTATCTGATGGGTTTAGAATGTTTGGACCATCCGATTCCCTTCCCATTTTCATTTCTTGCGACGCTGAACCAGAGAGAAGGAGCGAGAGAAACGAGAGGGAGAAGGGGGTGATCGGAGGTCAATATCTTGCATGCAACCGGTGATCTAGAGTAAGGTACGCCTTCTGAATCTTCTCCTTCCTTCATTTCTCTCTGATGGGGTATGTTTCGTAACTGTTAAAGATAGTTAAATCTGGTTTTAAGAGAGAGGAAGAGAGTAAGCGACTCACCAGTTAACCCGAGTAGTGGCCAGTTTGAAGGTCAAGTTACATAGGCTGTGTTAAACGGTTATAATGGAGTTTGTGGAAGGGGTTTATGCTCATGCATGTGTATTATATGCTCTGGGTTATTGTTTCAGAAACAGGGGTAATGACTTGGAAAAATGATGTCCGATATAGCCTGCGAAGGTGAAAAACAATGATCAAGCTTGTAGTGGTTGATTTAAGGGACTGCATGTGATAGTTTGGATCTTTGTTGGGTGTATTTCGGATCTGAAAATTTCAGATTCATTGAATAAATTTGTTTGAGAATTTCAGAAGATAAGGGCGTGAATGAGAAAAATGAAGCATTGCGTGGGGTGGGGGGGTATTTGATTACTTGTGTTTTGACCGTGGAAGATGGAAGTTAAGTATTCTAATTAAGTAAACCATAGCAGAGACAATTAAATGATGGTTAAGGCTCATGATAAATATATATGTATATATATGTATATTATCGGGTGTGTGTGTGTGGCTTGGGGGCACTGATAGGAAATGGTGATTGTAGAAGTATGTGTGTGAGACGTGATAATGATCTTGGAAGCTTTAAGGATTTAAGAAAATACCTCTGGTTTGGTTGTTAGATGATCAAGGAAGTCTAAAATATATGTGTGCGTATAAGTTGCTGCTCTGTTTTGTTAACGAGGAGTCTAAATGCACGATGCTTTAATAGGAAGTTTATAGACTCATATATAAAAATGTTACATTATAGACATGTATATAAAAAATGAATCTTAGAAGGGTGAGGGTTAAGAATAATGCCTCTGTTTAAATGATCACTATATAGGGAATTGAGAATCAATGGCAAATATATGGTATGCTGGAATGTTGGAGTTTGAGTTTGTGGATTTCTTTCCCCCCTGTTTTGGACAGCATTGTATAATCGGGGGATGTTGAATTTGATTATATTTTTGAAGCTTAAAAATGGATTCAAGGTGTTTGTTTGATGCTCCAAATGCTTAGTAATTGTTCTAGATGAATTAACTACATTTGGGAAGATCAAGGTGAGGGTTAAATCAAGTTTGAGATAGTTGAATAAATGCGGTGGTTTGATAATGATTTTGGAAGTAAAAAGATAAGAAATCCTATAAGATTGTAATTGAATGAGTATAGAAAACATAGGAGTTTTAGAATTTGTAAAGAAAAGTTGTTCGAGGAATGTTAAAGTTTGAAAGGGATTAGGTGAGTAGAGTAGATATTTGAAGTTTGGGATTTTGAGTTTGTGGATGAGATTGATTGAAATTCAAGTATGAGGTTTTAATATATTAGATATTTCATTTTGGTGTCTGTTTTGGGGACCAAAGAATTTAAACTAGGAATTGACTTGAAATTATTGTTTGAGGTTTGTTTGAGGTTTCCAAATGGTGGATGGAAATTTTAAATCGGTAGATTAAAGATTACAGTGTTTGGAAATCATCTCAAAGGTGTGCATTAGGAGAATCCTTAATGGCACAATCAACGATTAAGGTATGGGATAAAATTGATAATTGATAGAATTTGTTAGAAAGGTTGTTGAGGAATGTTAGACCAAAGTTTAAGAAAATTAATAGATAATTAGAAATTGAAATTGCTTGGCTTGGAAATGAGATAAAATCAATTGGTGCGATTATATACATAATAGTTTGTGTGTCTCGGCCATGCATGCAAATTATTGAAGTTGGACTTTAATTAATTTTATTT